>NC_135345.1:7267771-7496026 GCF_023851605.1 Tamandua tetradactyla | reverse complement strand
GAGCCAAGCTCTCTGCAAGGGCAGCAGAGGGACTCTGGCTCACCAGTGGGCTTGAAGCCCAGTGTGGGGGGCCTGATGAGCCCGAATGGAGCATGTGGTTGGGGCCAGGTGCTAAGGTAGGATCCTCCTTCTCACGGAGCCCAAACTAGAATTCAGTTCTACACCATAGGCTTTGTGAGTGAAAGGAAAGGACCCAAGAGAGTCCCACCCAAAGGAGTTCCCTTGGAGAGCATTTGACCCTGGGCCCCTGATCATGCCCTCTGACTGGAACAGTAACCGGAAAAGATGGAAGGAGTGGGAAGGAGGGCTCCCATCCACTGACCAGAGACAGGAATTAAAGATTTTTAGCCCAGCCAGTGTCCCACCAAACATACACATCTCCCTGACAGCATCTGTAACTGGTTCTCCAGAGATGCAGAATCAATGGGATGGATGGATGGATGGATGGACGGACAGATGGACAGACAGACAGACAGACAGATAGATAGATAGATAGATAGATAGATAGATAGATAGATAGATAGATAGATAGATACGTGATAGATACATGATAGATTGATGATAGATAGATGGATGGATAGATACATGGGTGATAGATACATGATAAATTGATGATCTGTAGATAGATTGATGGTAGATAGATTGATGATAGACAGTTGATAGATCAATAGATGAAAATAAAGAAACAATATGTAGATGGATGTAGGTAGATAGATGATAGATGCATAGACACATAGGTGATAGGTGATAGATTGCTAATAGATAGTTGGGTAGGTAGGTAAGTTGGTAGGTAGATAGATAGACAGATGATAGATTGATGAGAGATAAATAGAAAGAGATATAGATAAATGACAAATCAATAATGGATTGGCAGATAGATAGATAGATGATAGATGAAAATAGAGACATAGATAATATATAGACATGCAGCATCCAGCATCCCGTAGGAATTCCGATTATTGAGCAAACATGGCTTTGATAGCATGAGAGAGGCAGATTCAGAAAAAATGCTGAGAGGACAGAGAAGAGGGACAGTTGGTTTATGATTAGAGGGTCAGGGAAGCCTCTTTGAGGGATGAGACATTGAACTAGGACAGGTATGAGCTGGAAGAGGGAACAGCATGGTGCAGATAGGAAAGCAAAGGCTGGACACAGAGCACATTTCCGTCTGACCATCCCTAACGCCCATTAGGAGAAGGACGGTCTGCATAGGACCTCGAGGGAAGGGGGATATGTTGGGCTCCACCCCAGTAGGCAGTATGGTGCCACGCAGGCCTTCAGGTAGGGAGGTCATAGCGTGGTGGTTGAGACAGGAGTGCAGGCTTCAGAATCAAGTATCTCTAGGTTCAAACCCTAGCTTTGCCACATGGTCTCTGAATGATCTGGGGTGAGTTGTTTCCTCTTTCTGAGTCTGTTTCTTGTCTATACAGTGGGGGAATAGCAGTGGCAAGTCCATAGAACAGTTCCCAGCCTCAGTACTAGCGCATTTGCATTCAGGCCTGGTAATCTTTGTGATGGGGCTGTCCCGTGCACTGTAGGATTTTAGCAGCACCTTCCAGATGCTAGCAGCGGTCTCCTCTTACCCCCACCCAGAGAGACCACCAAAAATGTCTCCAGGTGTTTTGTTTGTTTGTTTTCTTAAAAAAACAAACAATACGCTTAGAACCACTAACAATGGATATCTGAACTTAACCATAGGCATATTTAAATATAGTATCCATACAATCATTGTAAAGCCTGTGTTAGCTCAATAAGTTTCACAAACCGATTTAAAATTAAGGCAACAAGGAAAAAATCGACATATTCAGATAGCGAAGTTCTTAAATGCCCCCTTCAAGGGAGGGGAATCGCCCCAGACCCAAACTGCTGCCCTAGAGTTACCGGGTGGGCCGAATGAAATCCTGAGTGTAAAGCCCTTAGCACATCGCCCCGCACGTGGTAGGTTCTCTTAAAGGACTGCTAGGGGACTCGGAAAGCCACACTGTGGGGCTGTTACCAGACAACGGCCATGGATTAGTTTGCCCCATGCACTCAATAGCCAATTCCTGAGACACCAGGGTTTCAGAGAGGGAGAGTTTATTACTAGGTATGTAGTAAGAGAGCAGATGGCTTAGCAGACCATAATCTGTCACCTCGAGTCTAAGGGGTTCAAGGTTTTTAAGGATTTTAGCAAGGGGGGATGAGGTCATTTTGAATAGCAAGTTCACAGCAGAAAAGGAGACGTTGTTATCATTATCATTTCAATGGGAGGCATAAGCTGAAAGGAGGGAGTACTGAAGGTGTGAACCATAAGAAAGGGTGACGAGTTATCTTTCAATAGCAGAGTCCAGCTGGTACGATTTACACATGTCCAGGGCTGAAGCCAGTTAATGGCTGACTTCAAATTTTTCATTAGCATTAGGGCTTTTGCCCTACAAGAAAATAACCAGATAAAAGGAGTAACAGCCCTTACAGTCACAAAGGCACTAGGTAAGGGCTTTTGCAATCGTTTCAGATATCAGGGCAGCTGAATTATAGTTTAGGGATTTCAGATAGTCCCTTCTGTCTCCTCCATTATCCCAGGAAGCAAAAAGGAATATGATTCAGTATTAAAAATCATCCCTTAAATCGTAATTTCTCCGTTACAAAGCCATGAGGACTTTTCAACCTCTTTGCTTCTCTGCCAGCCACCTCCCTGACCTGGTGGTGTCCTTGCCTTTGACCTTTTTAGAATTCCTTCCCCTTGGGGGTGCATAGACAGAGCCCCTTGGGGTGAGGGGTGCTGAGGGGCGGAGGCCTTTGGAGAGCCCCCTGGTGGTCGGATGTGGAATTGAGTCCCACTGTGCCGTACATCCCATGGGGGGTGCAGCCTCAGGAAAGGGAGCTGAGTCTCAACTACAGTTGACGCTGTCACTTTTTAAGCAACAACAATAACACTGTTGCAGCTCAACACTGCTGCAAGGGGGAGGTGCGTCGTCCAAACAAATCGGGAGGGAGAGAGGCAGTCTTTGGGCTGACCATTGACTTCTTATGCCTTGGCAAGACAAGCTTCGGTGACAGGTGTCAGAAACCTGGGCGGTGACCGACTTTATGACATCACTCCTTGAGGCACAGTTTTTTATCTACATGATGGAGGAGGAAACGACTTCATGGGTTGTTCAGTGGATTCCAAGCTGTGCTTCCTGGAACACTTGTGAGCGGCAGAGGTGATCCACAGCTCCTAACAAGATGAAAAATAAAGTGCCTCCAAGCTTTGGAGGTTTAAATTGCCTGAAGAACTGTTTTTCACTTTGTTCTGCATTTGGGATTTTGAATTTTAAAATTTGGGGGAATCAAAACAAACAAATATTGGATGAGATGGTCTCTAAGGGCCAGCCCAGTGCTAACAGTGAAAATAATGGGTCTCTGGCAATTCTTTCCTCTTTCTTCCCTCTATGTCTTGGTAAATTGACTTTTTTATGTGTGCCTAAGCTGAGTTTTCTGGAATGGAGACACACCTGTACTCTATAATGACAGCCAGTGTCCTGCTGTGACAATGGCTTTTACCAGCAGTACCTGTAATTACTTTCCCTTATAAATGCCACCTAGTTTTCTGAGTCAACACATCCACAGGCCACCAAGTGAGAATTAAGCATCAGTAGAATTCTCTACTATGAACAGATGGAATATTGATCTTAATATTCACCAATATTTTTATGGAAGGCCATCAAACAGGAAAGGTGGATCTGCAGGGCCTATTGACATTCTAGGGCTCTGAGCTGGACTCGTTGCAGTTAATAATCTCTAACTCATAAATCTAGGGGGAGGGGCTTACATTATGAAATACGCACTCACTTATTGTTTTTAATTATGTTAGTTGTTATTACTGGGAAAGGGTAAAGGTGAGGTCTGTAAATGCAAAATCAAGCAGCAGCTTCAGGTGGAAATTTTTAAGTGTTCCTTATTGGAACCATTCCCCAATTCCCATTTAAAAAGAACATTTAAAGAAATATTTAAGGAATGCTAACTTAATGTTGTATCAAATTAATTAGCCTGTCTAGGGAGCCCACAGGTTTGGGTTTTGCTCTGTGTATTGTAAGACGGAAAGGAGAGTTCTCCATGCACCGAACAAATGAGAGAGAGAGAAGGCGGCGTGGTGGGGACAAGGGCCCTCCTGGGTGGACACTAGAAAAAGGGCACCCCACGGGCAAACATCTTCTCCAGGGGACACTGCTCTGGGCTCCGTGAAAACACAGAGCCTCCTACCTTGGGGGACCCCCAGCTCTGGAGGAGTAATAGGCAAGGGTGATTTTACTGCAGCACATGAAGGCAAGATTCTGTTCACGTGACAATAAAGCTCACAGGACTCGATCATGCATCCATGCCTTAGCACGTCTCCAGGGGCAGTTTGGTGGTTGCATCAGACACCCTTGGGAACTGATTGCTTTTTCTAGTCCTGAGGCATTTTGACCCTGCTGCGCACCCAAAAATATCTGGGACGAGGAGCCTGGGGTGGGGGGGATGGATGAAGAGGCTCAGAGAGAGAGAGAGAGAAAGAGAGAGAGAGCTCTTTCAGGGTAGGGGGTGAGTGTTGGATGGAGTGAAATGAGGCGGGGGCACTCGCCAAGCTGCAGCCCCAGGGCCGCATTCCAAAAGCCTTCCCCAGCTCTCTGGGGTGCTTAGAAGCAAGAAACCACCTATGGTGATGTTGAAAAAACTGGATGAGGGATTTGCAGAGCTCGGAAATTGGAGGAAAACAGAGCTATGTACTCGCACTGTGGGGAAAAGAGGACTCAGGCGGGAATGGCAGGTGGAGGGAGCCCTGCCCCTCCATCCCTCAGATCCCCTGGACTCTGGCACCCCACTCCCAGGGGGCTTCAGCCAGGGCAGAGAAGGGCGATAGCAGCCGAAGCCCACCAGCAGGGATGGCCAAAACCCTAGCCCCCAGCCTACGACTGGAGCTGCAACCCTGGGGTGAGGTTGCGGGCGTGCAGGCAGGTCCGTTAACTTCCTGCAGCCGTGGCCGTGGCCATGGTCACGCCTCTCCCCCACCCCCTTCCCGCCAGCCCCTGCAGGGCCACATAGGCCTGTCCGGTGAGCGCATTGGGCCAGGAGGCTTCATCTGCTCTGCCGGAAGAGAGGATCCACCACACTTCTTGGAGGGGAAGAAGTCGTCCTTCCTGACTAAAGATTTTAGTCACAGTGGGGCTCCCTGATTCCGTCTGTCCTGCTTTGCTTGCAGAGGCCATACGAAATCCACTCGGCCACGCCCGTCGATGAGATTCTGCACATGTTCAAGGTGGAGCGCGTCCACTACTCCTCCACATGGTGCGTGGGCATGGTGGCCCTGCTGAAGAAGGTGAGCCGCTGGGGCCAGGGCCGCCTGGGAGACACAGCAGGCTAAGGAGCAGGGAGGCGAGGGACAGGGCGGTGGCAGGAATCAGGAAGCAAGCAGGACCGCCACAGGCAGGATCATAGAGTTGGGAGCCCACAGCAGGGATGGCCAAGCCCCCAGGCCCTTCTCACTCCACTCCTAGCTCCCCACCAGTAGAGATGCTTAATGTAGGTGGCTTTTTAAAATGCTGCCACCAGCTAAGCCTTGCGAAATTGGGTACCTCCTGACTTTCTACTGTTAGAACAACGCATGGAGCCATGATTCTCAAGGCAAAGTCCTGTGCCCACCAGTGTTGGCAGCACCTGGGAGCTTTAGAAATGCACATTCTCAGGCCTGCCTCAGACCTACTGCATTAGAGGCTGGGGGAGTGGGGAGCAGCCGTCTGTGTGTTAATAAGCCCATCTGGTGGCATTGATGCCCTCAAGCTCGGGACAGGGCACCCAGGATAGGTGCCTTCTTCACGCTGAATCCTCCAAGGGGCAGGGAGTTGAGTCTCAACTACAGGTGATGCTGTCACTTTTTAAGCAATGACAATAACAGTGTCGCAGCTCAGAGTCTGTCTGTAGGCACCAGGATTTTCAGGACAGGTTTATTTAGCAAAGGTAGGACAGGTTCCTCAAATCTGTCTGCCCAAACAGGAGAAACTTTCAGTGTTTTATTACATTCAGACAGAGGCAGGCAGGCTTTGGATAATGAGCAAGGCAGTTTGAGAGGACGAGGTCAGAGACAGTGTAATCACTGAGTATAGGTAGAATGATTACAGGCTTAGGCTGCTGCACTGCAGGTGTGCTAACCCTGATTAGAATCGGCTCAGTTCAGTAAGAGTTTAGTAATTTGGGGTGTTTAGTTCTAGGCTGACTCATATAAATCATAAGGTGCTATGTGCAAGGACCCCCAACTTCAGGGGGGCTGCATTCAAGGGCCCCTGACTTCAGAGAGCTTTGGGTAAGGACTTCTGACTTCAGGGGGCTATGTGCAAGGACCCCCAACTTCTGGGGGCTACATGCAAGGGCACCTGACTTCAGGGAGCTATGTGCCAGGGTACCCCACTTCAGGGTTGCACAACAAGATAAGGGAATGCAAGCAGGGCTAATCGAGTCGTCCTGTTATTGTCCAGTTACACGTACAGTTCAAACAAAACCTAACACCAGCAAAACAAGGCATCTGGTTTACAGTTCAGTGAGTGTGACTTTGCTAGTATATTTAGACAAAGATTAAATAGAAAGGGTAACCCTCTTTTTACTTGCACTGTCTTGGCAGTTAAAGCCAATTAAGGCTGGTCAAGCTGGAGCTGTAAAAACAAGATCTTATCTATGAGGCGTGTAGTGGGGATTTCAGAGATGAGTATGAAAAATGGGTCAGCCAGCGTTGGTTGAGAATATGTTGGGTTTCGGGTACTGCAGTGGCTCCTGTCCCTTAATCCTCACCCACCTGGGAGCTGGGCAGTGCTCTCTTCTGATATCGGAGATGAGAAATCTGAGGCTTTGGAAAGCTGAAGAGTTTAATCAGGACCAGGAGGCTACTAAAGGGTAGTGACGGGATTTGAATTCAAGCCCTCCTAACTCAAATTCTAGGCTGCTCGAAGTCATTTGTTGAATTACTGAATTACTCATTGGATGGATTACTTTAAACGATGTTCACCGTCTGGCTTTTATAAATCGCCACCCCCCCACCCCGAGTTAGTCACAGCCCCTGGCATGGGGCCCTAAGGTGTCCCTCCCGAGGTGGGACTCGGGCCCCCACTGGCCATGGCCTGGAGGGTTCTCAGGACCCGCACAGTGAGGGGCAGGGCCCACCTGCTGAAGCTGTGCATCCAACTTAATTTGCCAGGCAGCTTTGAGATACGCTGCACAGTGGGTGGGCTTCAACAACAAGCATATATTGGCTATGGTTTCGGGCTAGGAGAAGCCCCGAAATCAAGATGTCAGCAAGGCCACACTTCTTCCCGGGGTCTGTGCTCTCTGTTGCTGCTGCCGGCAGTCACAGGGCTCCTTGGCCTGTATCCCCGCCTCCCATCACCTGGAGAGGCCCTCTCCTTCCTGGCTCCTGTGACTTCCAGGTTCTCATTTTAAAGCCTCCAATAACAGTTTGAGACCCACCCCCATTCAGGTGGCTGCACCCCAGCTAGAAGCCACATCCTCAAAAGGTCCCATTTACACGCATAGGGATGTAGAATAACATGAGTTAATGGAGAACATGTCTGAACAGAGGCACATAGCCCCACCCCCGCATGCTGCACCCTCCCTTAGCATGCTCCAGAGCCTTTACTAACCCTGAATGGGTCTCATCTAAGCACGAGCTGGGAATGAAAGCATTACCATGATTCCCCCTACTTCCCAATGTGGAAACAAGCTCAGAGAAGTTTGGGGTGCAACCGGGGTCACCTGCCATCTGGTGCATTCCCAGCGCCAGGGCGTCTGTCCTTCCATCTTTAGCCCAAGCGCTCCTCACTCTCTGTAAGCTGGAGTGTTTCAGAAGCCCATTTAGATGCAAGGTAAATCCTTATGGTTATTTTTACAGTGTGTCATCCCTTATTAGCAATATGTTTATGTTGAGTAAAGACTAAAAAAAAAATAAAATAAAATTGTACCCTTGGCTACAAAGGAGACCACTCTATGAGGTCGCAGAGGTCACCTCCTCACCACCCATTGATAATGTTGATTGCATTTTGTATCTCAAATTACCCAATTGAAAATCCTGAGATGTGGTGGCTGATTCTTTTTATCTTTAATTGGAAACTTCTGCAGATGCCAGTTGGCGATGTAAGGTTACATGGGGCCCTGGTCCCAGAGGAGCGCACAGAGCCTGAGACTCTAGCCCTGCCCAAACGGTCCCTTGCTAGATGACCTTGCAGAAGCAGCCTGGCCTCTTGGTCCCTGTCCGACTATATAGGGATTAATATAGGATCTGACACATCCAACAGCAGCTGCCCAGACAGGGCATAAAAAGCAGAGACACCCTAAATGTCCTCAGGTCCCCTTCTTCAGAGCCCCACTGCACAGAAGGATGTGTAGTCCAAGGAAATGCATTTGCCCTTTGATACAGCTCCTGGCCAAGGACCCCGAGAGCCGCCTGTCCAGCCTGGGAGATGTTCAGAGTGCACCCTACTTGGCCGACATGAACTGGGATGCAGTATTCGAGAAGGCGCTGGCCCCCGGCTTCGTGCCCAACGTGAGTGGAAGCCTTGACTATGTCACCCCTGCCCGCCCTGGCACATAGGCTGGCCAGGCAGCTGGCCAGGGAGGCTCCTGCTGGCCGTGCCCACTTGAGCTCCAGAGGGCTCATGTTTCCCTGAGATTTGGAGTAGAGGTGGACCTGAGTCCAAGGTCCCAGCTGGGATGCTTCTTGTCCTGTGGTTGGGTCCTTTTGGGTGCTGAGGCTCCTTTCTTTTCATTGAATCGGCAGACAGTACACTCCCACTGTGTTCCCAGTTCCAGGCCCTAATCAGATCAGACCCAATCTCTGCCTTCATGGAGCTGACTCTCAAGTGGTGGGAGTCAGATAATGAACTGCTGCAAGTAAATACACAGCAGGTGGTGCCTGGGTGACACTGACACAGAGAGCAAGTTAGAAAGAGAAAGGCTGGACAAAGAGGGAAAGATGCCTACACTTGGGCAGAACTCAGAACAAAGTGAGCAGACCGGGTGGAGACAGACATTGGGGCCGAATCTTCTAGGGAGCAGAAATCTTCCAGGCTGAATCTTCTAGGAAAACGACAGGATCAAATACTTCATGGCAGCAGAAAGCTGGGATTTCAAAGAACAGCAGAAAGGTGTTATGCTGGGAATGGGATAAATTAGAGGGAAAGTAACAGGACAAGAGGTGGAAGCTTCCTGGGCCCATGGTAAAGACTTTAGTTTTTGTCCAAAGTGTGCTTTGAAACCAGTCAAGTGTTTTAGGCCGGAAAGTGAAACCCCAGAATTCACACTGTGGAAGTGAACAGTAAGGCGGAGTAGAGACAGAGTCACCCTCTGGGAGGTGTCCGAGTCCTCCAGGAGAGGGATGGCAGGAGAAAGCCTGGCCTCTTTCTACTGAGGATGGGATGTCCCCAAATGGCAATGGGAAGCAGCAGTTTGGGGACAGTCTCGGGAAAGCTGGGGTGTTAGCAATGGGCAGCAGATGCAATTCCCCCAGAAGAGAGCATGTGAGAAATTGTGACAAATGGGACAGAAATCCTGGGCTGGGGTGAGACAGGCCTGCTGTGACATTCCAGCTCGGCCACCAGCCCCTCCAGGACCCTGGACAGCGCACTCACCGGTCCAAGCATTGACTTGAGCACCTAATAGTGAGCAAGCAGGATTATAATTGCCCTGTGTTGTCTTTGTCGTTACCTATTTCAATACCTTATTGTGTGGGTGGAGATGGAGACTTGGGGCTCAAAGCAAGAAGAACTTGTTGAACTACTAGATGTGTTGTTTGTGGAGCCCCAGACTTCAGAAGTTAGGGCTGTGTTTCATGTAGAATTGTTTTGAAGACCTCTGTTGTTCCTTTTAGTGCAAAAACAATGTTTCCCTCCAGATCAGTTTTCTACAGAAATCCAAGGCTTCAAATTCCCTTTTCTCAAACAGCCGTTACAACAGGCAGTACATTCTGAGTTTGGATTCTCCCTACAGCCTGACATGTGCTTTAGACATAAAGCTCCAAAAGCAAAGTGGGAGTGAGGCTGGTGTTTTCATGTATCCTCTCAAGGGCGAACACTGGGTCCCTGACCACCTGCTGGCACACCAAGTCCTTGGAGTCTGGGTTCAGATTCCTCCTAAGTCACATGTCTCCCCACTTCTTCTGCCCGAGTCCAGGTTCCAGACAGGCTGCCCCACTAGCAGTTCACAGAAGATGTGCTCCCCACCTCCCAGCCTTAGCACATGCTCTTCCCACTGCTGAGACCTCCCTCCACCTGTCAAGACCCTTCTTGTCCTGAAGACTCTGCTCCTTCAGGCAGCTTTCCTTGACCCCTCCCCAACCCCAGCCCCTAGGATGGATGTGGTGCTGTTGTAGGTTCAGAAGGCTCCCCATGCACTCCTCTGATTGTTATGAGAAACATGTGGAACCAGGGGAACAAACTGCCCAGGGTAGCCTAGCACGGGGGTGGCTCAGTCAGCACCCTTCACCTTTTCCCCAACTGTGTGAGGATCGTGAATGTGGCCCACTGTGAGCTCTGTGTGTGTGCATGTGTGTGTAAGCACATGTTTGTGTGTTTACAGGTGGGCCCTGGCCCATCTCTGCAGGGAAGGGCAGTTTCCCTCAGCCCACTTTCAGCCTGTTTTCCAGGCCAGTGCAAAAGAGTTTGGCATAGGTAAAAACACAGACTTCCTTGTCCCCAGCCCTGCAGCCATTCACCCACCCATTCTCTACTCACTGCGCACCAACGTGTGCCAGGACTTGCACAACACAAGGTGATCCCTGGTGAAGAAAACAGTCATGGTGCTGGGAACCATGAGCAGGGCTTCCCAACCATTGCACTGTGACCATTTGTGGCCAATTCTACCTGGCATTGTAGAATATTTACTAGCAACCCTGGTTTCTGTCCATACCAGATGCCAGCAGCACTCTCCCATGTGTTGTGACAACAAAAAATTTCTCCAGATATTGCCAAGTATTCCTTGGAGAGGGAAAAAACAATACCCCCATTGAGAACCACTGACCTGGGGTCTTGGGAACCATAAGCCCCCCAAACCCACATAAAATAAATACATAACACACCCGCTGGGCTGAGTCCTGGCCAGGCTGTCAGCCCCAGGTGTACCTGCCCAGGTGTCCACACATCTTGGGTTCAGTTACCTTCTCTGTGGCCGCAGGCACATGCCATAGGCCAGGTTCCTCACATGTTAGCTAAGGAGAAGAGCAGGGACCCTCAGTGATCCTCGGAAGGGCAAACAAATGCCACAGGACCTGCCAAGACTCGGTGCAGGGCCTGACAGACAGGAAACCCTTTGTAAATCTCACCTGGTATAATTAATTACTGGTGTAATTCATACATCCCGCAGGAGGCTGTTCTTAGTTCCCTGGGCTGGCTGGCTTCAGAATGCACAGATATTCCAGAAAACAAAGTGAGCGCTCTCAGATGGGTCTCTTCTGCCAGACTCAGGGCCAGATTGACTAAATCCAGGAATCTGGAGGAAACCTTGAATATCAATCCCACGAGGGGTCACTTGGGGCTAACATGTGAGACAGTCATCTTTTGTGGTCCAGCTTGTCATGAACAGGTGCCTCCTCCTTGTCTGCCCCTTCTTCCCTGCCCCTGCCCCAAGCACGTGCACTCGTACCCACTCACTCACATGCACTCCCTCCCTGCCCTCGCACACCCACGCAGATGGGCCGTATTTCAGCCGCGTCCAGGTGGCTGCATTCTCCCCACTGGATGTGCTGTGCCTTTGCTACAACCAGGTGTGTACAGAGTCTTCCCATTCCAGAATGCCCTTCTTCCCTTTGTCTCCTGCAAGATCCCAGCAGAGAACCCAGTGACTGGCCTATTCAAGAGTCTCAGTGAATGCCTCCAAAGGAAAAATGAACTCAGGCCTTGCCTCTCTGTGACTCTTCCCTCACCAGCCCCTCTACCTTCAAAATACATGGTCAGTCACTTCTTTCTCACCCCCACTGGACGTTGGCTATAATGACTCTCCATTCCAGAGGTGGCTGCCATGCCGCTGAGAGCTTCAGAGGACAGGGGTCAGGAAGCTTTGCCTCATTTGAAGCAGGTTAGGCCGCCGGGCCAAGACAGCTTTGATTTGCTTGTAAACGGGGTTCAGTGATGAGACTTTCTAGGGGCAGCAGCTGGGACAGAGAAGCAGCAGAGAAGAGGAAAGCCTCAGTTAGGGAAGGCCTGCCCTGGGTTCCAGGGGTAGAGTCTAGAAGCTCTGCATATGCTACCTCAGGGAAGCCCCCTATCTACCTCTGGGCATGCCACATTTTACACTGATGGGGACACTTGTTCCTTGCTTGCCCTCAGTGGGAAACTTTTCGCTTTGCCCTGCACATAAGCATGCCTACCGATGACTGCGAAAGCACAGCAAACATTTTTAGCAGAGGTGAATTCGCAAATACAGAATGCATGAATAACAAGGAGGTCTTGTTAGCCAGCACTTACAAATGATCAGCTGAGTCCCAAAGAAGTTAAGTAACATGTCCAAGGTAAGAAAGCAGGAGAACTGGGATGTTTTTCCCTGAGGGACTCCTGAGCTGTTGACCTTACAGCCACTGGGCTGTTCTGCCTTAAAGGACAGGCTTCCTGGGTCAGTCACCAAGGCTGGGTTCAGGACAGCAAATGGCCACCCAGGACCAGGTGTCCAAGGCCTGGAAGTCAGAGAGACCGAAATTCCTGCCACCTACGGTAGATGAAGCCCATGGCCTAGAGCAGCACCAGGCTTGAGGGGAGCAGAGCCCCAGTGCAGGAAGATGGGCAGATTTTGATGCAAATGGTATTTTTAAATTAAATTATTAAAAATGATACTTACAAAAAGAGAGCAATACCATGGGAATGTGACTGTGATACAATCATAACTGAAAAAAACAGGTTGTCAAACTGAACTCAACCTCATGGAAGTAACATACACAGGAAGGAAAGCAAAGAAATGCCTGGAATTTAACAGGCTTGGGTTGTCCCAGGTGGTGATATTACCAACATGAGTGAATGACGTAAATGCAATGAGAATGTGCTGCTTTTCAGCATCAGAAGAAATGTCACTGATGGATCCCACGGCAGCAGGTCGTCCTTGCTTAGTAAGTGAATGAGTGAATGAACAGCAATTCAATGAGGGGTGAAGTAGACAAACTATGTCTCCTTTCCACTTCCCTTCAGAAAGGGAGATTGAACTGTGATCCCACATTTGAACTTGAAGAAATGATTCTAGAATCCAAGCCACTTCACAAAAAGAAGAAGAGGTTGGCAAAGAACAGATCCAAAGACGGTCCAAAGGACAGCTGTCCCCTGGTGAGTGCTTTCCCAAGAGCAGAATGGGGATGAGTTGGGTTTAATTTATCTGAAAATAACTGAGCTAGGTTACTTTTTTAGCCAAATGAGAGCATTTCATTTTACCTTCCCAACTACACTTATTTGCAGTAAATCAAATGCTACCACTAAGCAAGTGATCTTTTATAGTAAGAAATAGGGCAAAAATTACTGTAGATGCTGGCGTCCACATTCTCACAATTCATATTAGCACAGTTCCTCATGCGGGAGCCTCTGTGCAGCTCTTGAAGAAATCGATGCTGTCTTGAGTTGCCCTGGCACATCCTGGGGAAAGAATATATGCCAAAAAGAAACCCAGGGTAGGCACACCATGCCTTTCATTAACCCCCGGCATGTTTGCTTTTGTGGGTCCCTTCCTGCATAAAAAAACATTAAAACTTTAATCATTTTATATGTTCAACTCATATGTTGATATATATTCAATATAACTGTTAAAACTATTGAAATATATTGTATTGAATGTCAAATTAGTTTAATGCTGTTGTATGCACGTTGGTACAAAGATGAATATAACCCTTAACACTGAAAGTTGAATTTTTTCTGCTAACTTTAAATGAAATTAAAACATCCTGGTGATCCCTAAAACATCGTGGACCCCAGGCACTGTTCCTGCAGTGCCTGATGGAGAAGCCAGCCCCTGAGTCACCTGGCTATGTGCTAAGTAGGGCGAAAAGAGGTGGCAGTGTTTCCCACACAGGCCATGTGTCTACCTCAGCATTCAGGCAGCCTTGAAGACATTGTCAGAGAATACTTGTGGACACTGGTGGCTCTTGGTGCCTCTTCTAGGAAACAACAAGCACCTTCAGCTGATGCTCTTAAAATTCTTTTCCTATATGCTTCGCCACTATGTCTAATGAGCATTCCAACAATCAGGAAAGGAACTCATCAATTGCAATGCACATTCCCTTTTTAACTTGAAATTGAGAAAATGCATCTTTGTTTGCTAGGTTCCCCCTTTGAAACAGCTGCCATATAACAGGTACTAGCCCCAGCCACTTAGCTCATCCCACAAGCACCTTCGTTCCCACCATCCTGTCTCCCTGGACAATGCCGTGTCATTTATAGGCACCCCTTTGTGATCTTTGACAGAATGGACACCTGCAGCAGTGTTTGGAGACCGTGCGGAAGGAGTTCATCATATTCAACCGAGAGAAGTAAGTCCTCCTTGTGACATCCAAAATGACTGAAGTTCTCCCTGGGAGCACGTGCCCCTGGTCCCCAAAGGAAGTGAGCCAGTGACACTGGAGGGGAAGCAGTAGGCTGTCAGTGAGGCAGGGGGCAAGGCACACAGCCTTGGAGGTGGTAGCACTTTGGGGTTTGGGAATTTGGCCTGTGTCCTAATCCTCACTGTGCAGCATGTCCGGCGCAAGGCATGATTCACCTCTGTGGGCTTCAGGATCCTCATCTGAAAATGGAACTAGTGCCAGCAGCTATCAGTGCACCCCAATCTCTGGCTCCATCCTCACATGGTCTTCTGCTCATATCTGTGTGTTGTTGTGCCTCTGCCCTCTTTTGTAAGAGCTCCCAGTTGTATTGCATCTAAGACCCATCGTAATCTAGCATGACCCCATCTTAACGTGATTCCATCTGCAAAAACCCTACTTCCAAATAAGACCACTTGCACAGGGGCTTGGGGTTAGGACTTGGACATATCTTTTGGGGAGACACAATTCAACCTACAATAACACGCTGAGGGTTCCAGTCTTGCCTGTATATATACAGGAGTGATTTGGGGTAAGTTTCGTGTCCTCACCAAGGATCAGTTTTGGCCTTAGCAAAATGGAAGTCACTGCCTTGACAGGTGGTGGTTGTCAGAATTCAACAAGGCTATTAATAAAGTGCCTGGCATAGCAGGCATACTCAATCACGCAAATGATGATGATGATGATGATGATGATGATGATTTACTCAGGTTAGGTGGCTGTGGTTATTATTATTTATTCCAGCATCACAGGCTGGTCAGGAATGGGATGACGCTAAGTCTGGAAGTGGCTCAGCTGGGGTCTGACTTGTCTGGAGTCAGCAAAGGAAACAGAAGCCTCAGGCTGCCTCCCCCAGCCCCAGAAAGCCAACATTCCTTTCTGGGGATTCAGGACCGGCTTGTCAGGGTGGGAGCTCTGGCAGAGGGGCGAGGCACTGAAGGTCTGCAGGAGGACCGACACAGTTGGCCCCAGTTGACCAACACTGGACCAGGCCTGCAGAGGGCAGAGATGAACCAGATGTGCTTCCAGCCCAAGGGAGAGTTGGATGGATAAATATCAGTTGGTCTTTATGCAATCGTCAATATTCAACCAACTCTGGCTACAACACAGAGGATGAGTGAGAAGACAGTGGGCAACCTCGCTGGTGGGTTCTCCCCACCGGCACCAGGCTCAGCTGGGTGGTCAGGCGCAGCCCCAGAGGTGCTGGTGAGGCCAGGTGTGAAAGTTGGGGAGCGCCTGGAACTCAGAGGTGGGAGACAAGACACAAATCCCAGAGGTGGGAATCAGCTGGGTATACCTAGGAGACTGAAGAAGCGGCAGAGCAGACATGGAAGCACAGAGGGGTACGAGGTGAGGGGTGCTAGGGGCTGATGGGCAGAACAGACCACCATCCCAGAGGGACACCAGGGAAAGTGAGGCAGCAGCAGCCTGTCATTTATTCTGGGCTGCTGTAGCTCTGAGGGCCAGGGGTTGCCCAGGTCAGCTAGACACTCTCACTGGGCTCGGAAAGCAAGTCTGACCTGCTGGGAGAGGCTCCCTTGGTCCCCTTGCCCTGCTGGCAGGGCAGGAAAGGCCCCTGAGACCAAGCCCTGCACACTTGGGGAGGGCAGGAGCTGCCATGGTGAGGGTTTCTGAGAACACCAGTTTGCTTGCAGTCCTGTCTGCCCAAAGCCCACGGTCCCTCCCCAAGCTTGGAAAGCCGAGTCCAGGGGAACACCCTGAACCTGAGGGCCCCTAACTCCCGGCAGCCTCTGCTCCAGCCATCCTCAGTTCAGCCTTGGGTCCTTCGTGTCAGTGCTCATACAGTGTAAGCCTCGCAAAGGCAGAGACGCTATGCCTAGGGGCCATGGAGCCCCAGCAAAGAGCAATCGCATTTCACACTTAGCTGCATGCCAGAAGATGCTTCCATTTCTTCTTCAGAAGATTCTGAAGAATCCAAATTGTGTCCTTTTAATGAACAAGAGATGAGTCCTTTAGGGCTTCCAATGGGCTATTTTAGCAGAAACCCAACTATAGCAGCATCAATTAATTCGATGTTATTTTTCTCATGTGCAAATGTAAATTGATTAGGGAAATGCCTTGGGATTGCCCAGTCATGCTGAGTGAGAAGCCTTTTGAGATTTGTGGCCCTGGGTTATGAAGTGAAGTTGGCGTAGTTAACAGGAGGTGGCAACATCCAGGGAGCAGGTGGAAGTCATCTGCCAGGCAGTGGAGCCTGAAAGCCGCAGATCTGCAGAAGCAGAAGACATGGACCAGTGAGGCCTCATGGTGGTGTTGGCATTGGGGCTGCTGTGGTTCCTGCTCTTTCATCCCAGTCTCATTGCTCACCTGAGGGCCTCCCACCTGACCAGGTGAGCAGCGAGCAGCACCTGGCCCCAGCCTCTCCCCATGTAAAACATCATGGTAGGAGGTGTCCACCAGAGATACCTACGCTGTCTGTGTATCTTGGCTATTCCTCTGTGTCACCCACCCCTGCCCCATCAGGTGCGAGGGAAGCCATCCTACACCCAGCCCCATCCCCCCACTGCAAGTTCTCATCTGCAAAAATGCTTCTGAGAAGTAGATTCACGACACATGATCTGCCCCAAATGGAGGCTTTCCCCTTCCAACCATCCAGCTTTCCCTTTAAACCAAGTACAAAATGGCACCTGTTCATCCCCACCCCTTCCTGCAAACCCTTGTGCCAAGTGCCTGCTGTGTTGGCACTTGATGAGTGGGAAATTAAATTAGCCTCCTTCTCCTGGACATCATCGGAGCGGCAAGCAGGCTGACCCAGTTGGGGATGCTGGCATGCTGAGCTGGAATTCCCTCCGTGCTCCATGGGTATGCCTGCCAAATCCTGCCCCTCTGTTCCCTGTCATCCCCTCTCGTGCCCCACAGACCTGCTGGTTCCTGCAGCCCGGCCAGCTCAGTGCACTGCTGTGGCCAGCTGGTCTGCCCCATGGGGGCTGCAAAGAGGACGCACGTAGAAATCCCACAGCCCCAAGAGGCATCTAAGGATCCTCTGGGGGAATCCCAGTCCATACCTTCCAAACCAGAGGCTGAGAGAGTAGACCCAGGGACCGCACTTCAACGTGCTCTTCAAGACATTCTGATACTTAACAGCTCGGGAACCTCAGCAGGAAGCTGGGCGTCTAAACCGCCAACCCCTGGCTGGTTCTGAGCCGAGTCTAGAGCCGCACACCCTCCCCACTCACTCTCTTCCCTGACCTTGGAAATTTATCTACACTTTTGAGCCCCGCCCTGGGCTGAGGGACGGTCTGGAGAGCTTTAACGTCCCTGCATAGCTCCCTGCTTCTTGCACAAGTCAAGCATGCTTCCTGAGCCAGAAAAAAGCTTTTGGGCAGAGAGGGGTTGATCTCTTGTCCCTGTGATAAGACCAGCCAGCTGAGGCAGGAAGTGAGTGCTGAAAGGGTGTCATCCAGTCATCGGACAGACAGACATGACTCGAGAAGGACATGTGGCCTTGAGCCGGCCATGGCCCATGGGGCAGTCAGCCAGAGGCACAGTGGGTCCCAGGATGCAGACACTCATAGGTCACCAGGGGAATGCAGAGGCGATGCCCTTGGTTGACCCTGGCCGGGCCTTAGTTTCTAAACAGAGACCGAGATGAAAATTGGCCCCGCCTCATCCTCTGGCTTAGCACTGGTGAGTGGTCTCGGCTGGAGAAAGGCCACAGGGCCAGGCAGAGTGTCTGTTTCCAGGCTGGCTGCAACTTGGGAGACCTTGGCAGCTGGCGTTTCCATTAGTTTGAGAAATGTGCTGCAGGGCTTTTCGTCTTATTTTTGTCCAAATATGTGAGTGAGAATGATTTTTCCGAGAGGTCTTTGCAACAGCATTTGACAAAGTTTTATAGAAAATGTCCCCGTTGAGAGATGAGTTTGAGAAACTATATTTTCCATCCTGGTCTGTTATCTCTTAAAGAAATAAAAACAGACTTTAAGCGACACTAAAGCTACCTTTAGAACCCTTTAAAATGGCTGAGTTAAAAATATAATACTGCATCCCTTACATTAAATAGGATTATCAGGGAGAAGTAGAACCAAGAATTCTACATAATGTTATGGCTTTTACCTTGACTCCATTAGTCCCGGGTTTCTCAGCCTCGGCTCTCTGGCTTCTGGGGTTGGTGGCTCCGTGTCGTGGGGGCTGTCCTGTGCATTACAGAATGTCCCACTGCATCCCTGGCCTCCACTGGATGCCAGTAGCATCCCCCTAGGTGGGAGCACCGCAAATGTCTCCAGACATTGCCAAGTGCAGCATGGTGGGCAAAGTCACCCCCCATTGAGACCACAGCTTTAACCCTTGTCACCTTCCCCTGAAGCATGTGTATCCCCAAGGTCTCACCACTCTTACTTGGAATATGAAGAGCTTGAAATCTGATCTCCTTCTCCATAGGTCCTGTGCTCTTTCTGCTGCCTATCTTTTTCCATTTTCTCAGCACTCACTTATTCAGCAACTCCCCTGAGATAGGCACTGGGATACCGTAGGGAGTTCACTCTGATGGAATGAGCTGTAACTCAGGAAATAAGGGCCACTTTCCACAAGAGGCTGATCTCTGGAGTTTCTCTCCAGTTCATCTGTATAGACCAGTGACTTGTGAGTAGACAGACTAAAGGTGACTTTCACTGGGCACCTGCCCTACGCCAGGCTTATCAACCCACTTAGTCTGAGTGTCTGTTCTGTGAGCTCGTTGCCTTTATTTCCCCTGTGTTACGGGCAGGGAGGCATAGGCACAGAGAGGCTTGCGGTGGTGGAACTGGGGTCCCATGGCAAGCAGAGTGGCTCCGGATCTCAAATCCTAAATCAAAATGCACAATGGCCCTTCGCAGTGGGCATTGAAGGTTGACTGAATGGATAGGGAATCACTGCTAGGCTGACAGATGCCATCTGTTGGCCAACCCAGTCATTATCAGGGGTAATATCATATAAATGAAGGTGATCACAATCCATCCTATGGAACCCTCCTGAGACTGCATGACAGCAGCAAACCACGGCCCGTACTCCACTGTGGAAGGAGGAGCGTCTAGAATATATTATTATATAGAGAGTATATTATATGTTTAAATCGGCCATTTTAAAGGGCTTTAAAAGTAGCTTTAGTGTCACTTTAAGTCTGTTTTTATTTCTTTAAGAGATAACAGACCAGGATGGAAAATATAGTTCCTCAAACTCCTCTCTCAGCGGGGACTTTTTCTATAAAACTTTGTCAAATGCTGTCAAAAAGACCTTTCGGATAAGGTGAGCTAAACAATTAAAATAGATTAAAGTTTGATGGGCTTATCTGCCCTGGTGGCCTCCCTGGAGATCTCCTACCCTAGAGGACCACAGCATCCTACAACATGGCTCCACAAGGAACTAGAACCAAAGAGGCATGTGATCATCTCAGCCTTGAGAACCAGAAGGATGTGGACCAGTCCTTGTCTTGCTGATAGTGGTAGAATTGCCAGCCTCTCTGACTCTCTGGCTCCTCATCTGTATTCTCAAATATATGAGTGAGAATGATTTTTCTCTAAAGATGACTCCTTGATGTCACCAAGGTCTGTGCAATTTGCCAAGTGCCTTGACCTCCCTGTAATCTATTCAAAGCCCCACTGGAAAGGAAGAGAAGGACTACCCCATTCACAGTGGGGAAACCCTTCCCTTCAAGCATCTTCCCCCAAATCCCATAGCTAGGAAGTGACAAATTTCGAAAATTCGACCCTCCCAAATCAAGAACGGCTCGTTTAGGTTCTCTCCAGTCTTTGCAATTTTGAACATTGTGGTACAAACCTTGACCTTCCAAGTGAGGATAAATGACTCAGAGTCGAGAGCACCATCCGTGCTGGACCTTGCCCCCTGCAGCCATGCTCTCACTCACACCTAAGAGCAGTTCTGTCAGGTGAAACCAATGAAAACCATAACTTCAACTTGAATGGTGTCTCCAGGTCTCGGAAAGAGTGCAATGGATTTACTGCCCAAGCTGACGATGGAAAGGGCAAAGCACGGGCAGATGGCATCAGGCAAAACCAGGGTTTCTGGGAATCCTTATGTACAAAGCAAGGTGGATGCCTTTCAAAGTCCAAGAAAATGACCAGGGAATTTCAGCTCAGGTACCCAAAACAGCAGGAGGGATTTCAGCCCGAGATGAAAGAATCCTAAAAAGATTGCTTAGATTGCAGAATCTCAGTAGTTCCGTGGAAACTCTAAATCAAGAAATGACACAGGAATCAGGGACCTTTGTCTATTTTACCCAGGTCTCAATCAAAGGAAATGGAAGACTTTTTAAAAGGTGACTGAACCAAACGTATTAATCTCATCCAATAAAAAATGTGAAAATAAAATGCTGGCAGGTGTTTAATAGATTCAGGAGGGATATATACATCCTAACAAGATCTCTTAATTTATATGATCTCTGGCTCTCTAAGAAGCACATGTTGTTGATTGGTCTGCTTAGATTTAAAGCATTTGAAGTCCCACCCTCTGTTTCCCTTCACATAGTTTCTCTAATTAAAAAAAGGGGGGATATCTTATTTTAGGATGTGAATATTTGTAGGCCATATCAAATCTTTTGTGGCATGAGGCCGGGTATAAATTTGAAAATTGTAAACAGGATCCAACTGTCTACTTTAAAGTAAACCTTGTTATTGTTTTAATCCTAGTCTAATTTCCTACCTCTTATATAGAAAAGCCTCATTGCTCACCAGTTAAAAGAAGTAATACTTATTACCATTTTTTGAGTATTAAAAACATACCCCACGCTGTGTTTAGTGCTTTATATACATGTACATATTATCTAAAACAAATTCTCACCACAGCCTCTCAACTTACAACTTAAAGCTGTAAATATTGACATTCAGAGAGAATAGTCATTTGCCTGCCATCACTAGGGGTGGTTTACTCAGAATTGGGGCACACTCTATGGGATTCCAGGCCCTGGGGGCCTCCTAAACCCATATCCTTTCCAATATGCCACTCTGACAAGCTTCCTTTTATTTTTTTTACAAATGCCGAAACTTTTATTAAAATATCCATGGGAAGTAAACATAAGGTACTGCTAAGGATAAATGTAAATGATGGAAGAGAAGCAGTAAGATGCTGTGAAGTAAGTGCTTAGGGCCAGCTGGGCATTTCCCTGCCTGGCCTTGCTTGTTGACTTCAGGGCATAAACTAGCTGTATCCTTACATCCTCTCAAGACCCCGCTGGGATTCCCCACCTCCCACCCTGCAAGGACTGAGAAAGGCTTCCTGTCGAGCTCTGCTGTCTCCTCATGTAACCCTTGATTTCTCCCAAATTGCAACCCAAACTTTAAGTATGCCTCTTATTTTCTGAAGTTATTTTACAGTGTAAAATAAATAAAAATATGGTAATTTTGAAAGTACCATAAACAGATGAGTAGAGATGAAAATTCTTTGAAGAGCATAAAGTGCCTTATTCTTCTGACGATTTCTGAGGCTCTTTCACGTATAGATTTAAACCTGATTAGAAATCTGCAGATGTGGACAGGATGGAATCATTACCCCCATTTCACAGGCAGGTATTTGATCAGGAAGACTGAATGTCTTGCTCAAATCGCTTAGCTGATAGAGCTGAAATCAAACCAAGGATTTTCAAATCTCCCACAGCCTGCCATGTGCTTCCCTGCATATCCAGGGCATATTATAAATATTTGATCAGTCTATCAAACTGATAACAGAGAGTGAAAGTCAGTGGAAGAGTGCAAGAGTTTCAAAGACAAGATACCTATTTTAGTTTGTAAGCTGCTGGAATGCAATATACCAGAAACAGAAGGGCTTTAAAAAGGGGACTTTTTAAAGTTGCAAGTTACAATTCTAAAGCCATGAAAATGACCCAACTAAGGCATCCAGGGAAAGATACCTTGATTCAACAGAGGCCAACGGGTCCAGAACATCTGTCATCTGGGAAGGCACATGGCAGCACCTGCTAGCGTTCTCTCCAGGAACCTTCAGTGGCTTCTCCGGGGATTACACAACTGCCCACCTGTCTCTGAATGCAACCTTGGGGGACACTGGGAGGACCATCTTTTCCTTGGCTGCACTCTCTCCAAACATCAGGGCCACACCTGGGCTCTCTGCCATCTTTGGGGCACATGCTCAACCCCTCCAGAACAGTGGGGTGGGGCGGCAGCCAAGCTCTCCCCAATTCCCAAGGAATGTGCTCCACCCTCTCCAAAGCCCCAGGCGGCACAACTCTTCCTGAGCAATAGATGGAAGGCCCGCCTTCTGCCTTCAGGGTACACTCACCCTCTCCAAGTGCACGGTGGGTCCACTCACCTGGCCTGAGGTTCCTTGACTTCAGACCTTAGCTCCTATGGTTCTGCCTCTAAAGTTATTTTTTCCTTCAATTTGTCCCTTTTAGTCCAGACTGGCAGTGGTTCCATTTATACAGATCCCACAACACTCTTCTTGTTGGTTTGCTATGCAGTACACTGGGATCATGCCCATCAGATGAAAGGACTTTCCATGACCCTTCCTGGATAACTCCATCTCCAGTCCTGGCTTTTTCTGAAATGGCTGACTGCTTTGGCCAAATCCTCACATGGGGCACCAATCTCTAGGATCTCCCTTTCTGGAAGCCTGGAATTTTCCAGACTAACAAATTCTGGTTTCTTTTTATCCAAGAGTTCAGTTCTCAACTTACCTCTTTCCTCTCACATTTTACTGTAAGCTTCAAAGAGCAACCAGACTGCATTTTCCACATTTAGTTTGGAAATCTCTTCTGCTAAATATCCAAGCTTATCACTCTCAACTTCTGCCTTCCATCTACAAAGAATGCCTTCCTTCCAGTTTGGAATGACATGTTCATCATTTCTGTCTAAAGCCTCATCAAAGGTATCTTTAGAGTTCATGTTTCTACCAACAGTCTCTTCAAAGCATTCTAGGCCTTCTCTATCAAACTTCTCACAACTCCTCCAAAATCTTCCCCTTATCCATTTAAAAAGTCATTTCAACATGTTTGGTATTTGCAAACCACAGCTGTACCACACTTTTGTACCAAAATCTGTTTTAGTTTGTAAGCTGCCAGGATGCAATATGCCAGAAATGGGATGGCTTTTAAAAAGGGGAATTTAATAAGTTGCAAATTTGCAGTTCTAAGGCCATGAAAATGTCCCAACTAAGGCATCCAGGGAAAGATATCTTGATTCAAGAAAAGCTGATGGATCCAAAACATGCCTGTCAGCTGGAAAGGCACATGTCTGTTAAAAAGACAAGAAAGAAGTCTGCTAACTTTCTCTCCAGGAATCTTTAAGAGCTTCCCCTGGGCTCTGCCTGTCTATTGGCTTTGTTGGTTCTGGTGGCTATAAAGCTTTTTCCAAAACGGTCCCCTCTTAAAGAGTTCCCATAAGCAGCCCCACCTTGAATAGGTGGAGACACACCTTCATAAACCATCTAATCAAAAGTTACCGCCCACAAGTGGGGGGGGGGGGACACAGCTCTGTGGAAACAATCAAAAAGCTCTCACCCAGCAATACTGAATGAGGATTAAAGAATTTGGTTTTCTGGGGTACACAACAGATTCAAACCAGCACAATACCTCTTGTTCACCAGCAAATGTTTCCCAAGTTCTTACCAGCTACTAAAAACCTGGTGTGAAGATATTACAATTTTGCTTAAAATAGAGTTTTTAATGAAAAAAATCTAGATGCTAAGTCTAAAGGCACAGCATAGACAAAGCACGAGGAGGGATTCATAAAAATAGTTGTAGAAAGACAGAGTCTGTGAAGCTTGTTAAAAAGTAAAAAGAATTGTTTTTGAAATGTTATTAAGTATGAATACTTTTGTACATTGCAAAGCTTCATGTAAAGGAAGGATGTGTTAAGTTGCATTGCTTAACCTGGAAATATTGTGCTCCTGGGGAAAGACAGAGACAGAGACACAGAGAGAGCAAGAGAGAAATTCCAGCCTAAATGGTGAACTCTGAGACTGTCGTGGCTGCAAGGGATGGAAATGAAACTCCGGGGCTTAGATGAAACAGGGAACTCAATGGAAGACTCGCAGAGTCACAAGTAGGGCTGTGGGACAATGGGAGCCCAGGGTGGATGGGACCTGCTTGGGGCCTTGGAACCTTGCCAGCAGTCACTACTTCCTTCTCCCAACTGTATCTTTTTCTCCTCACGACTTCATTTTCTCCCACTCTGGACTTCCAGACCCCTCTTCTGAGCCAGTCCCTAAAACCAGGTACAAATCCCCAATTCCAGTGGCTTACAACCACAGAGGGTTGTTCTCTGCTCACACTCTGTGTCCATGGGGTCCAGCTCCCATGACCTCCTCCTCAGTGAAGGACCCAGACTGATGACCTCACCAATATCTGTAGAGACCATGACAGAAGGAAAGAGGGTCTTTCTCTGCCAAGTAAAGGCTCCAGCTTGATGGTAGCACACTTATACTCACACTCATGGGCTAGGGTTAGTCACCTGGCCCCACCAACCACAGGGGAGCCAAGGAGCGCAATCCTTCTATATGCCAGGAGGACATGCATATGAGAATATTTGGGGAATACCATTAGTGACTGCCCAGCCCTCAGGTCCCCAGTTCCGGGCTAGCTTCTCCTTTCTGAGCACACCGCCCTCCCCCCACCCCGAATCAGTGAATTCCCAACAAGCCTCACTCTGGAGCCAGTTGAGACACAAAACCAACTAGTGACCAGGGACAGGAAGGAGCAGTGGAAAGAGCACTTTAGCCCAGAAGATGGAAAGAGAAAAGTCCTGCATTTGAATCGGCCTCCCACTCTGAGAAGCCGCATGGCCTATAAACTGTGGCTTATCTACTTTGTGTCTCTTTCTCATGTCTAAAATTTGGGTTACTAATTTCTATTCCACACTATGGATGCAGGACTTAATGAGAAGGTGTTAAATGAGGAGGCACTCAATAAATATCAATCCCCTGTTACTTAAGGGCCTGAAACAGCCATGCAGTCAATTTTGGTAGAACTGAGCCCATTTGCAAAGTGATTTAGGATGGTGGAAGAGAAGATGGCAATATAATCTGCTCCATTTTATTTTATCACACCCATGGTCTGGCCAACTCTATCCAAAGCCCTCCTCAAATAAATTTTGCTTCTGGTTCCATCAGCTAAAACAGAATTTGCAGGCTTCTGGCCAATGACAAGTACTGAATTTGTGAGATGAGAATTGCATACAAGGTGATCTTTCCAATGAGTGATGAGATCTGCAAGTGTAACAGCCAGTTATACCGAGTTTTTATTTAAGGAAGTGATATCTCATGGGAGGCTGGAAAGAGATTACATCTGTCAAAGTCCCACAGGAAATACTCAAAGAATTGATTTATAAAGGACAATTTACAAGGGTGTGTGTAGGGGAACCATAGTGCATAAGGCGGTAACCTGGGGCGTCATAGAGGCAAAGGCATTATTGCCTAGAGGTTGGAAGAGACAAGAGGATGGGGACCGAGGAAGGGCCAGTGGAGAGGGCTGCTTTGGAAGGAGCAGTGACCTTCCAGTGTCACCAGTAGCTAAAGGCAACAGTGCAGGGTGGGAACTGAGGAGAAAATTCTCAAACTTCATTTCCCTCACCCCATTTGATTTCTGCACAAGCTCCCCATTGGCCACCCCCACATGAAGTCCAAGGCACTGGGGCCTTTGATACGGTCCATGCAAAGCAGACTCCCAGGCTAGGGAGTGATGAGAGTGGCACACAGTGGATCTGAAGGAACACAGAAGATCTTCAGCACAGGGTCTTTCACAAAGCAAAGGAATAGCCCTGTGAGAGAGAACTCTGACTTGCCTGAATAATTCCACAGGGCGGACCAAAGGCCAGTGGAAAGAAGCCACCTAGCAGCAGATTTCTCTGTATTAATTCTACATGGAAGAGACGTTTCTAAGGATTGAGCTGTTCCGGATGGGACAGGCTGTCTTGGGAGGTGGCCAGGAACCCAACCCTGGCAGAATTTGCATAAACACTGGCGGGGTCTCTGCTAAGAATGCTAGAGAAGGGATAGCTGCAAGCTATACACTATTAGACCAGATGACCTTTTGATTTTGAATTTGAGAGGAAAATTAATCTCTCTTTCCTTCCCTTCAGTATCAGCTCCTTATCCCCATCCAGCTAACCATCGCTTATTTTTGGCATGAACGGTTCTAGAACTTTCCAGAAACTTCAACTCTGCTTGTATGAACCATGAAGAGAGGCAGTCTACAAAATGCCAGTTAGCCTGGTTTCAAATTCTGACCCTTGCTAGCTCTGTGACCATGGGCCTCACACTTGTGCCTCAGTTTCCTTATCCTTAAAATGGGGTATTAATACATACCTCCTAGGAGTATTGCAACAACATGCAAGTTAACACATGATAAGCACTTAACAATGCCTGTCACATAATCAGCCAGCACTGCACAAATGTTTGCTGGTAATATCATGTACAAAAATTATCAGACCTATATGGTGATGTATCAATTAAGTGCTATGTCAAAAACCACTTTTGCTTTAATTTTTGAACCAACACATACATATACAAATCCACACAAAACAACCAACAACCTGTCCCAACTCCTTCAGCCTTCAAGAGCAGAAGCTCTATTCCTATTAACTCACACAATTCAACATCCCCAATGGCGGCTGGCTCACCAGCTCTGCAAATGGCAATCCAATTTTTGCCCAGCTAGGACTCCATTAAGTTGTGACGGCTCTCCTTTTCCCCTGAGGATGCTGAGATAAAGCCTGCCCACCCGTGCAAACAAGTGCCCTTCTAATGAAGGGTCCAGACCAGGATGAGCCCTTTATCCTTTTGTTCACCGTCTCCCTGTCCCCCATCCCCCCAGCACCAATTTATTGTGTACCTGCCCAGGCCAGTCACTGATATGCTGCAGGCTCTCGCCTGGTGGGGGAAAGAACCGGAACCAGGCAGGAAACCTGGCTCCAGGTGCTGGTCCCGTGCCTCTAACAAAATGCACCTGCTCTATTTATTGCAGATTTTCATGTGTCCTGCTCACACAGATGTAGGTTCTCTGCCCCAGAACACTTTCTCTTGGCCTCTAATGGCTGAATTCCCAAGGTTGAGAGCCTTCACGTCTGTCACTCAGAATTCTGATCACAAAGCTGACAATTAATTTGATAAGTTCTCAGAAAATTAAATGTTCCTGCCATCACAGAGATAAGTAGCCAATTTGTATCTATAGAATTGAGCTACGCCTAGTAGGATATGTCAAACCCTTTGTCATATCCTCTTGAGTTGCAAATAACTGGACTGTCAGCTCTTAGAACCAGCCATAATGCTTTCTTATCTCTGCCTTGGTTCATGGATTCCTGTTTGAGCAATGTGAACCTTCCTAATTCCTTTTGAGCATGGAAAAATCACTCTCTGCTCTCTTCTTTCAGGGTCGTATTTCATGGCATAAGATGCAGGGGAAAGAGCAGGTGACCTGGAGACAGACAGCCATGGGTTTATAGCAGGCTTCCCGAAGTGATGTGGCTGCTAAGTGGCAGGTTCAGAGTTAGAACCCGGGCAGCCTGGCTCCAAATCCCAGGCCCTTACCACGTCACTCTACTGCTCCTTCCAGCAGAGGTTTCATCACAGCGAGTGCACACTGTTGTTTTATGTCCTGTTCCCCAGCCCCTTTCAGCTGTGAGTTCCTCAGAGGCAGGAACTGAGACAGGAGCACTTGTTTCTGTTTTTCTCTCTAGGGCTCAGCCAAGAGCCTGGCACATGGATGGTGCTGGAGGTGAGGCTGAGTGGAAGGACAGAAGGATAAATGGGCGGGTAGATGGGGTGGTCACCAGAGAGAAAGTCATGGTCAGATGGGTGACTGAGAGAAATGAATGGAAATATGGGAATAGATGGATAGACAGATGGGGGTAGATGGGTAAGCAGAAGACTGGTGGGTAGATGGTTAGATATTTGGATGGGTGGTGAATGCATAGGTGGTTGGATGAGTAAACAGAGGGTATATGGGGAGATGGACAGATGGATATGGTTGGCTAGTGAATGAATGAATGAAATGGATGGACATATTGAGGGATGGTAGATGATGAATGAGTGATATGGATAGACGGGTGGATGAGTGAATATGTGGATAGGTGGGTGGATGGAAGGTAGATGAGCAAGTGGGTGAATATGCAGGTAGAGTGTATGGACATACATGGTGGATTTTACAGACAGAGGAACTGAGACTCTGTGATATCGAGTAACTCGTTTAAGGACCCCCAACTCATTAGCAGCCAAGCTGGGCATTGAACCCAGGCCTGTCTGGCTGCAGAGCTCAATACTCTGGACCCCTCGGTCATCGTACTTCCCCAGGCCAGCGGAAGGTCCGGCAGCTGAAGGCTCCTCAGTCGCTCTGCCTGCCCAGGCACGGTTCCTGGATATACCCCTGTGCCCTGCTGCGCATCCTTAATTCCGGTGTGTGCTTGTTTGCAGGCTGAGGAGGCAGCAAGGACAGAGCAGCCAGCTCCTGGACACCGAGGACCGAGCTGGGAGCCAGCCCCAGGGCAAGCTCCAGGACGGGTGCAACAACAACATCCTCACCCACGCCTGCTCGCGTAGTTGCAGCAGCTAATCCACCACCTGCTGCTGCTCCACCAGGAGCACACACTCTGTCCTGCCCACCTGCCTCTTCTGTGCTATGAAGGACCCTGTTCCACCTCCAAAAACATCAGATGCAGAAGGAGCCCTGGGCTCAGAGCCGGGAAACTTGGGTCCAGATCCCAGCTCCCCTGCTGGTTTCCTGTGTGACCTTGGACAATTCCTGCCCTCTCTGTGCCTCCGTTTTCTGCATCTGTCGAAGGGGGTTAAATTGCTCTCTAATTACAAGGAGTTTTGTGAGAATCCAGTTGTAGAGCAGATGCAACACCTTTGACGTTCATAAAACTGTTTATAAATTCAAAATATAACCTTAAAATTTGAAGCATACTTCGTAATTCGGTTCTTCCTAGCTATTAATGAGTACCTTTTGGGGGGAGAGTAATGTGGCCCCAAAGGCAAAATAAAGGTCTGATGTGTTTGACCCTCCTGTGGAAACAGCATCCCCAGTCCTGCAGCCAAACCAGAAGTGTCTTCATTTGCATTCTCTGCGAGAGCATCGTCCTCCCATACTCTGAAGAAAGCACGCTGTGCAGTCCCACCTGGCCCCCAGGTCGGGTGCTGCAGAGGTTTTCCTCTCCCTGTCTACAGGAGAATGCCTTCCCCCTTTTCATTTCAGCAGCCCCCGGCCCTGAGGTGCTGGGATGGCACGCAGAGGCCAGTTCAGAGGAGAATCAGGTCACTAACTTCAGTTACTTCTTAAGAACCATAAAACCTCCCCTCCCCAAATCCAGCCTCCCCTCCCCAAATCCAGCGTGTGCAGAGCCCCGCATCTCCTCTCCAAGGAGTCATCTTCTCAGCTTGTCAGCGGGGTCTTACACGGGATAACCAACCAGCATTGATGTCTGTCTTCATATTTTAAGTTAGGATGTCTGGGTGAGTAGGCAGATGATTTAGGGGGATGTGGATTCAGACCAAAAACAACTGCTCTGTGATCTGTTCAGGAAGCAGTTTGCCTTTGAATCGAGAGGTGCTGTAGTTGGGGGGATAAAGCATAGACTCAGGAGGCAGGGTTCTGCTTAGGGTCCTATCCTGTCATTTGCTAATAGCAAAATCTTAGGCAAGTCACTTAATCACTCCGAGTGTCAGTGTCCCCATTTTTAAATGAGGATAAGAAAACTAAACTTGCACGGTTCTTATAGGGTGAAATAAAATCCTGCGTGTAGCAGCCAGCACACAGGGCTGACTCACTGAATGGCCATTTTGGTCATCATCATCATCTTCAATGTCTCTATCTGGAAAAACATTTCTATTTCGTGCACTTGGCAGGATAGTTTTCCGGAGAAACCAAGCCTGGCTTTTATGATCCTTTGAACTTTTCTCCCTGGAGTCTGTGATGGCTATACATCCCTGTTAACGTTTGATCAGGTATTTATTTTTCATCCAATTTCCATTTTCCACTTTTTACATCATAAATCTACCTTTGATTGTCAATTTCACCTCTTAGATTTCTTATGAGACATTTTATTGTATGATGTGTTTTTATACTTTTATTTTTTAAAAAAGAAAAAAATGTGACTTTTTCTCCCTTTTGGAGCAAGTCTATTTCTAGATGTTGCCCACATCATCTTGTCTTGCACACTTTGCAGCATCTTCACCTTTCCATCAGCACATCTTGTCTCCCTCCAGGAAATAATGGGGTGGTACCACCGGGACCCTAGCAGCACTTAGAATTTTCTACTGGACTGAGTTCATGAATTAGGATGCGGATGCTGTGAGCGCTAAAGACACTGGATTTCCTGGGTCTGGTCAAGCCAGTTTTCTTTGTTCAGAATAAACTATTCCTTGTTTATTCATTCTTATATCTTTGTCCTTCAATTCAGGATTGGGTGGTTTGGGCAATATTTCTCTTAGAATGAAGATGCTCAGGTTTAATTAGAAGCATAGAAATGGGAGGGGAAAAACAGGATACGGAGCCAATGATATGCTTACCCACGGAAAGAAACCAAACTTAGCTTGGCCATTCATGGCTCTACCCAACTCATCACAGTTCACTTCATTATTACTATTATTATTATTATTATTTGCTTTCAAAGTATAATCCATACACTAGTGGAAAATACAGAAAATTTTCTACCTAGAATCTCCTCACATTGCCTCTTTAGCCTTCATCCACTCAGATGCTGGTGCAAGTGAACTAGCATTTTTTTTATCACACAGATCTCTTGATTATCTGGCCCCCCGCCCTCGCCCACCCTGTCCTCTCCCCTGGGGATGACTTTTAACTCCCAACACTATGTGTCAAAATACCCGTCCCTCGAGGGCCATTTCCACCTCTCCCGTGATGCCTTGGTGGACCTGACAACCATCAACCCTAACTGGGTACAATCTCTTCCACAAACCCCCTCACATGTTCTCAACAACTTTCTATGGCTCTGACTGCTTTCAGCTGCATGATAGAGCTATCGTTTCTCATCCTCCTCGCCTGCCAGCTCCCTAAGAAGAGAGGCCAGGTCTTGTTGCTGTCTGTACCCCGCCTTCCAGCTCATCACCCAGCTTTGAATAGGTAATCAGTCATTTTTTAATGTATGAGATAAAGGCGAGCCCAACACAAACTCTCTAGTTAGGTAAAGCTTAGTTTTGACACCCTCTCTGGCTCCACTGTCACTTCCCAGCTTCTCCCTCTTCAGGTCCCAGTGCATCCCCAAGGGCTGTCCCCCACTCATGGCTGGATCCCCACCCACTCCTTCATAATCAACTCTCCATGGGTCCCAAATTTCAAATGAATTTTCCCTTCTCCCTCATCCAAAATCCCACTCCCAGACGTCATACCTCAGGTCACTATTGGGGAGAACACAATTTGATTAAATCCAGACTCAAGCAAGAATTTCTATTAGGATTTACCTTATGATTAGAATTTCAAGCACAGTTGGACAAGCTAGAAGCAACTGGCCTCCATATAGCTTTCCTGCTTCCATTGAAATATATCTCAGCCATCTCGTGTCAGTAAGAAAAAATGGGTCACATTTATAAAAATCACCCAAACTGGTTGCTCCAATCCCCTTCCCATTCATTAAGAGATCTTACAGTATTTTGCCCAGAATGCTTCTCCTCAATTTTCCTGACCTAAGGGTAAGTTGATGCTAGAGCAAAGATCCCTCTGGCCTCACTGGATTGCTGTGCCTAGAGAGTAGGGGTTGGGTAAGGGAGAGGTTGCCCCCACCACCACCACCACCACAGCACTTATCTCTCTGCTGTGTTGTCCACCACTGACCTGGCCATCCTGCAGGCATAACCCTCTCCTCCAGGCCTCCACTGGAACACCAACCCCTCCCCAGCCTGTAAGGATATAACTGTGCCACCATCAGCCCTTGTAGAGTTGGTTTCACCACAGAGCACGTGGGCCCTAAGGAAGTCAGTTCTCTCTTTTATGCCTCTGCCTTTGCCTTCTAAGAGCACATGAGCACGAGGTGGGGCTGATCCAGGGAGGGTCCTACACAGCTTTATCCTGCCCTAGGAGTGCCTCCTCCTGCTGCTCCCTGGCCCCACTGCCAAGGCTTGTCATTCCAAGAACTTGCCATTCCAGCTCCTTTCCGGGACCTTCTGTCCATCAGCCATGTCTACATCCATCTCAACACCAGCTCCGGGCTCTGTTTGGTTTTGTTCCCAGCAAGGTGAGCTCTGCACAAATCAGATCACAATGTTCCCAGGTCTCCGATAGCTGCACAATGTTCCCAGGTCTCCCCGGGGCACAGCAGACCTCTCCGGAGTGCTGGTGTCCATCCAGTCCCAAGCCACTCACAGTTGGGAGTTGGAAAGGGTTCAAATCAAGCCTTACTATTCACAGGGGGGCCTTCAGCAAGCCCCCAACCCATATCTCTGAACATCGGTTTCTTCACCTGTGTGAAGGAACGGGTAATTCCTGCTGTGCCTTCTTCACGTGGCTGGTGTAATGGTCCATGCTTGGGGGCTATCTGAGCACACTTGTTCCCTCTTGGAGCACCACGCAATGGCAAAAGTCCCCGCAACGTTGAACAGGCAATACCTGGGTTGCTTCTCCTCCAGAAGCCCCAGAAGGGCTGGAAGGTTAGAAGGATAGAGACATAGCAAAACCCACTAACGTGGGTTGAATTGCATCCCCCCCAAAACTTATGTTCAAGTCCTAACCCCTGGCCCTAGTCCAATATGATTGGTGTCCTCATAGGAGGGTAATTTGGACACAGGGAGAAGGCGATGTGATGACGGAGGCAGAGATTGGAGTAATGTGTCTGCAAGCCAAGGAGCACCAAGGACTGCCTACCAGCCCTGGAAATGGATGAGGCAAGGAAGGGTTGTGCCCAAGAGCCTTCACGGGAGCATGGCCTGCATTGTTTTAAGCATCCAGTTTGTGGTAATCTGTTCCAAAAACTCTCGCACACTAATACCCAGGCTCTCGCTATGGTCCGCTCTCTGCTGGGAACTTGACCTGATTTTAATTCCATGGGGTATCTGCATTTTACAGCCAAGGAAAGCAAACTTCTAAGAGTACTGGCAACTTGCCTGAGGCCACCCTGCTACTTTGAGGTTGACCCAAGATTTGAAACAGTTCTTCCTGAGTCCAAAGTCCTTGACTGTCCTCTTAACGGACAGGGACCCCAAAGGGCTGGCTTGGGGTTGTCAACCCCCCTCCAAATCTGCACCAGGGCCACAGAAAGCACCCCTATTGGAGCAGATGCTTAACATGTGCAGAATTTTTAACTAGGCTGGATTTAAACATTTGGGAACAGAAGGAGGTGCTGGCAGTGCATTATGGTGGGTGTAATCAGCACCGGATTGTGAGCATGAGTGTGGTGGAAAGGGGAAGCTTAGAGTCATGTGTGCCACCAGAAGGAAAGCTGGAAGTTAAAACATGGGCCTGTATAACACGCTGACCCCTGTGGTGGATAATGACTGTGATTAATCGTACAAATATTTAACAGTTCTTTCATGACTTGAACAAATGTATGATACTATTACAAGGAGTTAATAAGAGTGGTGTATGGGGAAAATGCACCTATTGCAAACTATGGGCTATACTTAATAGTAGTATTTTAATATTCTTTCATTAACGGTAACATGTACTACAGCAATGCTAAAGGTCAGTAATAGGGGATGACAAGGGACCTAGGATATTTGGGGGTTGTTTGTTTGTTCTGAAGTAATGAAAATGTTCTAAAATTTATTTTGGTGATGAGTACACAACTATGTGATGAGACTGTGAGCCACTGATCATACACTTTGGATGGAGTATATGGTGTGTGAATATATCTCAATAAAATTGCTTTAGGAAAAAAAAGCACCCCATCAAGGTACAATTTAAGTACAATTTGCTCACTTGCTGAGCAAAAGCCGCTTTAAGGCAAATCCTTGCTCATTTGGTCCCATCCTTGAAGGCAGACCCATGCCCTGAGGTCCTGGAGCCTCCTTGTTGCTTATCTCTGCAAGGGGAATCTTCCCCCTCCCAGAAAAGGGTCCTCTCAGGGGGACAGCAGCCACCTTCCAATTCTTGCAGGATGCCCCCTCATCTTCCATGCTGTTAAAAATCAGGTTTAGTGTGCATGGGTGGGTCGGTGGTAGAATGCTCACCTTCCATGCAGGAGACCATGCATTCCCCGCAAACAAATCAGGTTTAAGCGGTGTCCAAAGCCAGTGATTGCTTGGGACTCCTTTACCTTAGGAGGAGTGCCAGGGATATGAAATTCCCATCTGGACCAAGCCTAACTTTTTCTTTTCATTTTAATAGATTTTCTGGGTGGGCAACAGTGGCTCATTGGCAGAGTTCTCGCCTGCCATCCAGAGACCCAGGTTCGATTCCTGGTGCCTGCCCATGGGGTATGGGGGGGGGGATATGCATTTTAATAGACTTTCTGTTTTGTTGAAACTTTAGGTTTACAGAAAAATTATGGAGAAAGTACAGAGAGTTCCCATATACTCCTCTCCCCACCCTCACCCCCAGCATGGTTGCCCCTATTATTTATATCTTGCGTTAGTGTGGGGTGTTACGATAGAGGCACCAATACTCATGTATGATTATTAACTACAGTCCATGGTTTACAATAGAGTTTCTGACCTCAGGTCTCTGGCGGGGGGGAACCCGGGGAGGCCAGCTATGGACAGACCCAGAGAGAGAAGTCAATGCTACCCCTCCTTCCTGGGGTTCAAGAGCATCTCAGCTGGTGGGATGCAGGAGAGAGGCTGCCTGCTGTGGACCGAACATCTGTGGGGAACCCTTGACCTTGGCCCATGCGTGGAAGCCTTTCTTCTCATTAGCAAAGGGACTCCTGGGTCAAAGACCCACAAAGGGAGCGGCGTCCAGAGCTTTAGTGTTTACTGGCATAGGTTCTCCCAGCCACAGTGCGCACCGAGCCATGTGGAGAAGGCCAGGGGACAGCTGCACTGAGGCGGGGTATGTTCCAGACAGCAACCCCCAGGGCAGGGGGCCCAACACTTCACCTTGGGCCAAAGACCCCATCTGCCACTAGGGCTGCCTGCTGGCTCTGCTTGCGACACAGACGTCCTTGAGAAGGAACACAAGGGCCAGCACCAGAGACCCCTGGGGAACTGCCTCCTGGCATGTGTAGGCCACAAGTCCCTGTGACCACACAAACTCCCAGCCAGCTGCGTATCTGAAACCAGCTCCATTTTCTGGATGACAGAAGTGAGACTGCACATGGCCCTGTGGTATCTGCAGGTGTCCCAGGGGCCACCTTCGTGAACATGAACATCCAGTTCAGTGTGTCTGGGCTGGGGCCTGAGATTCTGCATTTCTGACAACTTCCAGGGCACAATGATATTTCTGGGTCAGGGTCCTTGACGTGAGTAGCCAGGATCTAGAATGAGGTTCACCAACTGCTGCCCAGGGCCAAACCCAGCCACACCCACTCAATTCCCTATCAGCTTTCTCTCTACCGTGGCAGAGCTGAGGGGTTGCAGGAGATTCCCAATGGTCCACAAAGCCTAAAATATTCACCGCTTGGCCCTTTACAGAAAAATGTTGCAGACCTGTAAAATTCAGTGGGCCAACTGCAAACCCACAGTTGACTTGCTCACCTTCAAAAGCCAGTGGGTCTCAGAGCATGGCATTTCAACCCTTGTCTGTCCTTGTGAGAAAAGAAGTTGCAGAGAAATGCCTGGCCCATTTTGCTCTCAAACGGGCTCTTTTTCAGATGGTGACTTGCGAATAAAGCCTTCCCAGTTGGGTATTATTGGAGGCCCCCTCTTTCAGTCTTCTTCCTCCTGTGCTCAGTAGGCCTACCCTACACCCCTCAGTTCAGTGTCTCTGTAGCCCTTTCCACACTGGTCCGCTGATGCATATGTGCCCCAACCCCAGGCCAGGCCAGGGTCAGGGTGGGGCTGTGCCCAGCAGGCCACCCAGCACAGAGCTGGCTCATGGCAGCTTCTCAGTGGGCATGGAGAAAGGGCTCACACCCTGCCTTGGTCCCAAGCAAGGACCATGCTCAACAAGTGCCCATCATTTGCACAACTCGGCCCACAGTGCTCTTCTCCAGTGGTACCACTTGCTGCCCAGCCATCCCATTTCCTCTTCCAACTTCAAACTTGAAATCACAGCAAGGGCTCTCCCTGTGTTTAATTACACATTGGCACACAGAACAAGTAGCTTTTTCTTCTTGGGTAATCATGTACTATCATGAGGAACGGATTGCCCTCTTACTGTCTCTGTGCTGCATGTTTATTTTTGCCTGTGCTTTCTAACCCCTTCCTCTCTCCAGGAGGAATGAGGAGTTGCCCAACAGGCCTTCCCAGGCAATGAGGCCACCACCTTTTCATCATCCTAATTCTAAGAATCTGCCTGTACAACCCTGTTCTGTGCCAGGCATTTTTAATTTTTAAAATTGAGGGGCATTTTTAAAAACTCGGGATTCATTTCATGCATCATATTTTTCAGTCTACACTGAAGAATAAGGGTGAGGGTGTGGGGTTCTCTGGTGATGGTATGGCCAGGGCGGAGGAAAACCTGGGTCGGGTGTCCAACCCTCCTGCCCAATCTCCCTGAATCCAACCACTCTTAGTGAGGCCCTTGACTCTGCCCCACGTCTTCCTTGGCACCCAAGGGTGCTGAGCACAGCAACCCCACCCACTAGTATTAATCAGAAGAGTTATCCATCATTCCATTGTCCTCGAGAAAGGACTGGTCTGAGACAGAGTTGGCAGGAGAAATATGTGAGGATTCTTCTTTTTCTGTTAGCTACTAAGCTGTCAGAGTCTTGCTGTATCAGAGGAACTCAAATTAAATAATCACAGGATTTATTCAGCCCCTTCTATATTGCTCTGTATTAGTTAGGGTTCTCTAGAGAAACAGAACCAACAGGAAAATATTCATAAATATAAAAAATTTATGAAAGTGCCTCATGTAACCATGGGAATGTAGAGTCCAAAATCTTCAGGGCAGGCTGTGAAGCTGATGATTCCGGTGGAGGGTCTGGACGAACTCCACAGGAGAGGCTCACCGGCCGAAGCAGGAAGAGAGCCTGTCTCTTCTGAATCCTCCTTAAAAGGCTTCCAGTGATTGAATTAAGCATCACTCGTTGAAGAAGACACTCCCCTTGGCTGATTACAAATGGAATCAGCTGTGGATGTAGCCGACATGATCATGATTTAATTCTATCAAATGTCCCCATAGCAAAAGACAGGCCAGTACTTGCCCAACCAGACAAACAGGTACCACCACCTAGCAGAGTTGACACATGAATCTGACCATGACCCACTCCTTGAGTGGAACTTCCTCAGCCTCTCCAATTTCACTTTCTTTGAGGACATGGTAAGGGTGGCATGGTGGGCATGCTCTATTGAGTTTTCTTTTATGTCTATAAAAGGTCCCATATGCTGTAGGGCTTTGCATATAAAGGACAGTGAGTGTTCATAGAAGGGCCATTTGGGGTGGTGAGGGAAGTATCCTGGAATTCCTCCTGGAAAAAGTGGCATAGAAGCTGAGCTGAGCCCTGGCTGACCCCAGTGAGTTGAGGGAACTATCCCTCCAGTTCACAGTGACCTGACCTCCCATCTGAGACTTCCCTCTGCTCAGATTGCCCACCTGACAATTAGAACCTTACGCATCTAGGAAACAGGCAGAAGGCACCTACACAGCAGACTGCGCCTCATGACTCGTTGGCCAAACTTGGGTCCCAGGCCCATCCTAACCCAATCATTGGCATGGGGGTCTGAGTGCATGATTGCCACAGACATATACTCATCTACCATTTCCAACTAGAGATGGGGTCACTCTCCTCTCTGTGATGTGGGAACAAGAAGCACCTGAACAAAACTGAGGTTTTGTCAGAAAAGAGGAAAGGGAAAAAGAATATTTGGGCTAAGAATTCAGCTTTTAACAAAGGGAAACCCGAAGTTCATTACATTTGAGAAAAAATATTATAATTGTATCAGCAATGGCTCCCCCACAGAACTTTCTGCTTCTGATTTGCCAAAGAAAGACAAAAGGCAGCAGAAATGATAGACTCAACTTTTCTTTCTTTCTATCTTAAATCAGTTCTGTGAAAAGAATTAGCTTGTAGACATTTGTGCTTTATGGCAACTGTGATTTGCAGGATTTTCAAAAGTCAGAGATGGAAAGTAACTTAGAAGGTTGTAGGCAGTGGAAACTGACATTTACTATGAACCTACCCCATGCCAGGCCCCGAGCCAACCACTCTGCCTGTATTGTCTTAGTTAGTCCAAAGATTTCTTCAAGGTCAATATCATTAACCCTTCTCACAAAGGAGGAAGCTGAGAACCAGAAAAATGAAATGATGTGCCAAGTTTGTTGCATTTTCTCATATTGCTGAGTGGCTTTCTACACATGGTGATTTGGAAATGGGTCCTTAGTAGTACTCTAATTCTGAGAAATAAGAATCTGGAGAGAGACTGCCCTGACACTCCATCTCCCAAGTTCAAGGTCCTGAAGAATGAACGTACTAACCTAATCAGATTGAAGCATCCATCTGTGCACCCTCTAAAGTGGCCAGGAGGGTGGACCAGCAGTTGTCCTGAGACCCCTGAAGACACCAAGAGATCAAGGAGAACATTACCAGCGATAAGCCATGTTGATTGCTATGATAAGAAAAGTGCGTCATCTTTGTGGCACATCTCTCCAAATCCATGACCCCGTCTGACTGAAAAAAGCATCAAACAAATCCTAACTGACTGATATTCTACAAAACGCTTGACTATATTGCTCGTGAAAAGTGCCAACGGCATGAAAGACAAGGAAAATTAAAAAAAAAAAAACTGCACAGATTAAAGGAAATTGAGGAGTCATGACAACTAAGCACAATAGAGTATCCTGACTGGGTCACAGAAATGAAAATGGTCATTAGTGAGAAAAAAGGTGAAATCCAAATATGGTCCATAGTTTAGTTAATAGTAATGTACTTAAGCTAATTTCTTAGTTTTGACCAATACACCACAGTTATGTAAGATGCTGACATTGGGGGAAGATGACTGTATGGTATGTGGGAACTCTTCTTGTGTTGTCTTTGCAGCTCTTCTAGAAATCTAAAATTATTTCAAAATAAAGTTGTGTGTATATGTGTGTGTGTGTGTGTGTGTGTGTGTGTGTGTGCAACAGAGCTTGGCTTCATCTACTCCAGCAGTAGATACATTTTTACCAAGACTGAAACTGGAGCTCTACTTTCTCAAAGAACAGAAAGACATTCCTGGAGAGGCCAAGCCCTCCCAACCCTAGGTCCTGTGCTCAGCACTGAGCTCACATTTGGAAGGAGAAGACACGCTGCCTTCTGGTCTGGTCTGCACAGACTGAAATGAAGTTTACTGGGAGACTGACCCCATCCACACGCTCAAAGCCCTTCCTAGGAGAAGCCAAAAGACCAAACACAGTCACACAACAACAGTAGAAACCCACAGAGCCACTGTGTTCATCAGTCTGGACCTTTATCGAGGAACCAAAAGGATAGGCCAGGATCACCAGACACCAGTGACAACCAACTGCACAAAAGAGAAGGACCCAAATGAACATATAGAACAGCTCTCCCCAAAGGGAACACTCACCTTGGGGAAAAGAAGAGAACTTTCAAAGACTGAATTCATATCCTCAGAGAGATGTTAGAAGATATCACAGTCATAAAACAATAGACAAGCTCCTATGAAAAATTGAAGAATATGAAAGAGTTCCGGGAAATCAAAAAGTATTGCCAATACAAAAAAATAAAATAAAAAAGGGCTGGAAGAATAGCAGAAGAAATCTCAATATGGAAGAGAGTAAAACAAATATGAATTCTTTTAGAAAATGAATTAATAAAAATTCATGTTCCCATTCATAAAAAATATGAAGGAATGTGATTCAAAGTTGACATAGAGAAGATGAATAATTATAACAGTGAGATGTATTGAATGCTTACTATATGCTAAGCGTTATACTGAGCACTTGCTCACACACATGAAACTATCACAACCAAATGAGATCGAGGCAATGAGGATCCCTATTTAATTGATGAGGAAACTGAGGCTCAGAGAGGATGAATGATTTGTGAAAGTTACCCAGCCAGTGAAGGAAAGCACTACTCCGCTGCCTTTACTGACGGGTTCTTCTTCTTTGGTCTAATTAAACAACTTGGGTTGGCAGAAAATTCACATAAACATAATATTGCAAAAAAGTTTGTTAGTTAAAAGTTTTAGAATAAAACCATGGACAAAGCACAGATGTTTTCACTATATTTAGAAAAGAAAATGTGTTGGTGATGAGTTGATAGAAGTCAGGAGATGGGAGTGTGGAGTGAAGAGGTGAAGAGAAACTTCAAGGTGATAATTAACTCATTTTTCATAGTGGAAGTTTATAAAGACAAGTTTAAACTGATAAAATAAGAGATAGGGCTTATTATCATTCTCATTGTATAATGGTTATCCTATCTTGTTAGTATGGTTAAACTGACATTATAAAGTTAATGGGGACAACTCCAAGTTTTCAGGGGCCTGGAGTTTATACAACTTGGTTCCCTCTTGAAGAAAAGGAATATGATATTTGAAATACAAAATTATGTACAGGGCCTTGAAAGGAGTCTGAGAAATTAAGGGACCCCAAACTTAAACTGCATTATCTTCACAATCAGTCTACCTCTAATCAATCCATAGAAGACGCCAAAATAAAACATAAAAAGAAATTATGAAAATAAAGGAAAAAGGAAAGGAAGGTGAATGGCAGGGTAGTAGACTGAATCCCTTATTTTTCAATGCAAAGAATAAGAAGATAGTGTTTATATATAAATAATTATATAGAATTATTAATAAAGAAATATATATATATAACACATAAAATCTGATGGTATGCCACCAACAAAAATAAAAGCAGACAGAGCCAAGTATTATTTCTGCTGCAAAACTCACCTGGAGGTAGAGGTAGGGTAATGGCAAAGTGTTGAATACTATTTTTGTGTCCATGTATTATTTTATAATTCAAAAAAAAACATCATGCCTGAGTCTCAGGAACATGAGCCACCTGCCCTCAGCAGCCATTTCTCCACACGGCAGCTACACGCACCGCAGGTAAGGCCAAGCCAGGGAAGTCTGCTGCTAACTGGAGCTTCGACCCCACCCCTGAGTCTGACTGCCTATGACACTCACCCACCCAGGCCACATGACTCAAGGTCTCTTTCTCTCCAGGTCAAATGGCTTAAGTGGGCCTGAACTATCACAGGTCTAGTTTTGCCACTGATCTCCCATCTAAACATTGGATTAAAGAAAAACACAGCAGACACCATTGGTGCCCAGCCCAGATGCCCTCAGGACCCACTGACCAGCTCCAGCCCCTGCCCGGTTTGCTGCTGAGGGTTTGCTTCTGGGATCTTCCCAGGCTTGCCCTTGGACACCGGAGTTCTTTGTAGCAGTAAGAATTGCCAGCAGAGCTTGGAAACTTACCCACAGCCCTTCCCACCCCTCCAATCCATAGCCATGACTGACCAGTGCAGGGGTACTAAAACCCAGCACCTTTGACACGAAAAACTCTGAGATGTAACCTACACTCCAGTGCACCCCTTAAGATAAGGCTGGGACTGGGTTTCCACCCCAGAGCATAGCCTCCCTGGGCCCCTTTTCCTTCCCTATTAGATCCCCCAATCCTTTCCTAGCCCTTTCGGGAAGCATTTCCTCCATAAATCTCTTGTGCCAAATCCTTGGTTCAGGCTCTGCTTCTGGGAGAATCTGACCTATAAGAGAAGAAAATAGTAATTATGAAAACAATGGTGAACCAAACAATGCAGCCTTATCTTCATGGCTGTCCTGGAGAAGAATAAAATACCTTAGCTGAGCGCACTGAATAAAATACCTCCCACATGCCATGCACCGAAGGATGGACGATTGCACATATTCATAGACGAATTGCGTGGGAGAGTCAAAAAAGGGGGTGCTTCAACCATCCTGCATGTGTGCTCTTTCCCTTCTCCAAGGTGCTATGCTGTCTTTGGACATAAAAGCGCAAAAGGAGGTGTTTCAAAGTTCAGGGGCAGATGGACAACCAATCTCAGGTTGCCCTTTGCAGCCTTGCCTTGGGGCTAATTCTCTTGGGAACAAACATGTTGAGTCCAATGTACAAATAAGCGCACGCCGCTGGACAGCGGTCTGCTTCCCCCCAGTCCTTCCCGCATAAAGGCAGCCTCCGAGACTGTCCTGTTAGAAGGAGAGTTGCTTCTGATGTTTTTCTGGGTGTGTTTGTGAAGGTTTTTCTCCTGCTTCCTCCCTGAGAACACAGAACAGAGCAACAGCGAAAGCCAAGGAGGACAAGCTTCAGAAATGAAAGGCTGCCTTTTCCCAGCCCTCGGGGTGAGCTTTGCTGATGGCTCCCGGCTGAGAACAACCAGAACGATGAAAGATAAAGAATGCCAGAGGAGAGAGGGGCGGGCTGACGGTGAACTCAACCTCACGGTGGTCCCCCTTAGAGTCCGATTTGAAAAGATTCCCCCCTCCCAACAGATGACCCCCTCAGAATTCACCTCACCACACAGCTTACTGAGTTCTCACAGATCTGGGGTTCATATGTTTTTTGCCATTTGGAGATTAAAACTTTAAAGGAGGCTAATTGAAGAATTTATCTGAGGTTGCTCAGGTGATAAGTGATGGGACCTGGATTAGAACCCAAACTTGTTTTACTCAAAAACCGAGTTGTTCTTTTTTTTTTTTGCTGAAAAACAAATATGAGTCTAATCCTTGGAGGGTTTACTGAGAGAATGTGTATTAAGCCCTTTGAGCCCAGCCTGGACTGAAGCAAACCCTCTACCCTGCCGCCCGGTGCTGCCGGCAGTGCAGTTGATGGTGTAGACGCCACCACCGCTGTCCAGTGACCTCGGTCCTTGGGCCCGCACAGGCGTGGGCTCATCTCATTTCCTCAGTAATCCCCAGGGGACGAAGGCACCCTTACCACCCCTCCCACTCTAAGCAGAACCAGAGACCCAGCAGGGCTCAGGATCACCCACAGCCATCGGAGGAGGCAGGGGGGCTGGTGCCAGAGGCCGAGCCTCCTCCCACTTGCCCACAGCGCTGCCTCACCAGTGACAGTGAACTGAGTCTCGGTTCTGCTGCATTATAAAGAACCATGGCCGGTGCCACATGGAGGCAAAACCCAGGACTCAACCTGGACCCGGACCACCCTCACGGTATGTGCTCTCAACTGCTGGACTGTGGCGCTTGTTTCAGTCAGTTAGATGGCCCCCCCATCCTGTGTCCCGAGCAGGCATTGATTGTGTCCCATTTCCTCCGAGAGCGGACTGTTCTCATCTTCTGTCCCCAATGGCCGCATGTGTATGCCTTCTGCCGCCTCTGGAATGACCTTCTCACAGAGAGAAGCTGCTGGTATTTATTGGCTTCAAGACTTCTTCAAATGCAGCCTTCAGGATGCCCCAGGTGAGGAATGTTTATCAAATCTGTTTTCCTGGATTGCTCGCCTGGGGTGGGAAACCTAGCCTGGGAGGTGAACCGTTTGGGACCAGAGCTTGCCGACATCATGAGGTGGTGTGCCAGGTGCTCTAATAAGTTTATCTCATTTCATCCTCCACCAGCCCAGTGCCAGGTAAGGAGTCTTATAACCCATCGCACAAATGAGGAACAAAGGAATCTGAGCTTTGTTCATTCGTTCAGTGATTCATTCAGTAGATGAAACTGCCATGCTTTGGCTACAAAGCAGATAAAAACACTTTCTCATGGAACTGTCACTGTGGTAGGGGGACACAGACAGTAAACAAATAAATAAGTAAACGACATGGGATGTTAGGAACAGATGAGTGCTATGGAGAAAAGTAAAGTAAGAGAAGAGGGAAGGCTGGGTTGCAGATTTCATTAGAGTAATAAGGAAATGATGTCATTTGAATGAAACTGGCTTAACAGAGGTGTAGGAGCAAGCCATATAGATATTGGAGCTATTTTAGGAAAAGAAAGATGAGTTTCTGCAGAGTGTTAGGGTCAGAAGGCATGTTAGAGACTCTCCGTTCCAGACTCTTCGCGTCACATAACACTTCCAGCAGGCTTCCTTTCTCCAGCTGGTTTAGCCACTTCTTGGGACACTTCTGAGTTCCCACAGATCCCTGCAAATTAGAGCCCACAACTCTGGTGTCATCTTTTCCATACTGAGTAAAAAGAGGGTGGTAAAAAGAGGGGACTGCCTCCATAAGAAGGGAGCACCACTACTGTTAGTGCCCAGGACTGAGAGGGTTGCCAGGACATGAGAATTCTAGAGCTCAAACGAGGAAAGTCCTGGGGAAATAGGGCCAGTTGGTCACCTTTAACAGAGCAAAGCTCCCAGCTTCTCTCCACCCCCTTACTCACTCACACTCCTCAAGAGAGAAGTGGGGCAATTTATTGGATGCTGGATCAGGAAAGAGAAAAATGGCATGCATAGCTTAGCTCTTTCCTTTCTCTCCTCTTTTCTTGGAGGACCCCCCCCACCCCCACCCCAGGAGGGCATATATTCTGTCTCCTTCTCATCTGCCATCTGAGAGACCTGTGCTGGTGCATGCTGCTGTGGGAGTGAGTCTTTCTAAGCTGGTGTTAGCTATTAAAAAGCCTGACCACTCATTGATTTAAGCCACAAACTCCAGTCTTGGCTTTACATAAGCAAAGGAAGTATCATGGCCTCTGTCCACTGTACACCTTGGCCTTATCTCTCAAGCGGTCTGGTCTATGGGTGGGGAAGACAGGGGACCTTTATTGGGTCTCCTCAAATGTCTCACCAGGGACCACCCTTTCCTGTTGCCTTTTGATACCTTCTCTTGAAGTGCCATGAATGGGGAGAGTCTACTTTCTTTCCTGCAAACAAGAGACAGCCTGGGGTACAGTGGAGAGAGCACTGACCTGGGGAGTCAAGAAACCCTGGCACTGCCATTTACTCCTGTAGAGTCAAGGGGAAGGCACTCATTTTCCCTGCATTTCATGGTCCTCACGTAGAAACAAGAGACCCACACCCACCTGCTAGGGCTTGGTGGCCATAGCATAGATCCCTAGATTCCATTCTCTCAGGAGCACACACCCCAAAGTCAGACATCAGCTTCTGATTCCAACTCCACCCCCTTTCTGTGGCTTTGGGTTAGTCACATCACTTCTCCAAACCTCTCTTTCTTTGCAAATCAATGTGGGTAAGAATCGTACCTAGCTTGGAGGGTAATGTGAGGATTAAATGAATTCATACCCTAAGAACAATTGCACCTGGCAGTTAGTTAATGCTCAGTAAAGGTCAGCAATTACTACTGTTGTTACTCAAGAAGCAAATATATCAGGCAGGGTTCTCTAGAGAAACAGAACCAACAGGAGAGATCTATAAATACGAGATTTATAAAGGTTTCTCACACAACCATAGGAATGAAAGAGTCCAAAATCCATATGGTAGGCTGTGAAGCCGGCAGCTCCAAAAAAAGGTCTGGATGAACTCCACAGGAGAGGCTTGCTGGCTGAAGAAGCAGTGAAAAAGTCTCTCTCCTTCCTTAAAAGCCTTCAGCTGATTGGATTATCTTGTTGTGGGAGACACACCTTAGTTGATCACAGATGTAATCGGCCACAGCTGCAATCAACTGACTGATGATCTGATACTCCAGCCTTCCAGATTATCATCCAACCATGAAATATCCTTGCAGCAATGGTCAGACCAGTGCTTGCCTGACCAGACAACTGGGCATCATCACGTGGCTAAGTTGATGTCAGAACCTAAAAACCTAACCATCACAGCAAGACAGTTTCTGCTGTAGGTTCTGGGGTGGAAGAGTCAGTGGGAAGACCACGCTCAGCCCAGCGGAGTTGGAGGAGTTACAGGAGAGGGAGCAATGATATGTAAGTAAAGCTAAAAGACAATTCCAGAGAGCAATAAGTGTTTTTGCAGTGACAAATGACATTTCTTTTGAATGGTTGTGGTGGACAGAACAATGGCCCCCCAAAGATATTCGTGTCCTCATTCCTGGAATCTATTAATGTGTCACTTTACATGGCTAAAGCAGTTTTGTAGGTGTAATCAAGTTAAAGATATTGAAATAGGGGGAGTATCTTGGATTATCCAGGTGTGCCCAATGTAATCACAAGGGTCCTTATGAGAGGGAGGAAAGAGAAATTGGAGTCAGAGAAGAAGGCAATGTGATGATGGAAGAAGGCAATGTGATGATGGAAGAAGGCAATATGTGATGATGGAAGAAGGTAACGTGATGATGGAAGAAGGCAATGTGATGATGGAAGAAGGCAATGTGATGATGGAAAAAGGCAATGTGATGATGGAATCTAAGTGATATGGCTGTGAGCTAGGAATGCAGGTGGCCTCCAGAAGGTAGGCAAGGCCTGCAGCTCCCAGAAGGAATGCAGCCCTAATGACACCTTTCATTTTGGCCCAGTGAGACCCATTTTGGACTTCTTTTGCCTCCAGAATGTAAAATAAATTTGTGTTGTTTTGAGCGACTAAGATTGTGGTCATTTGTTACAGGAGCAAAGGAAACTAATAGAGTTCTCTAGCCTCCAACTCTTTCCTGGGTCTGGGGAAGTCTGCACCTCATCCAAGTCTACCTCCAACCCAAGACGCCACAAAGGTCAATGTTTACTTTCACTGTGTGCTGGCAGCTGGGCGTGGACATATGACCTCAGTTCTCCCAAGCAGATGTAATCTTCCAAGACTGTGAACTGAAAGCCAGGGATGGCAGGAAGCAGGGATCTGGAGACTCCTCTGGTTGTGACAGTGATGACAATTCCAGGATTATTGGCATCTGGGGCCACAGTGACAGCCATGGAAATGGCAGTGTCCACTGTCCAGTGGCCAAGATGGAGTTGTGCAAGCTCTGGCTCCTCATGCTCTATGGTGCTGGTGGTTGCAGTACCTGCATCATTTCAGGTATTGCTTGTCATTGCATGACGACACAAGCCTGGTTCTTTGGATTTCTCAACATTTCTGTGAGCAGCTCAGTGCCTTTACAATAAATGTTTATTATGCTCATATCAGCCAAATTCCACTTCCATAGCTTATGATTAAGCATACGGACTGATAGGCCTAGGTGAAAAATAAAACAAGGAGTTGGGAGAAAGGCAGTTGGAGAGTATGCTAATTTAGGTAAGGGAGACAAATTCAAGAAGGTTTCTCAAAGGAGATGTTATTTGAGCTAAAACTTGGATGGTAGAAATCAGCTGAGTGAATATATGGATAAAAAAGTGTTTGGGAATAGCTTGTGCAAAGGCCCAGAGGCAGGACCAGCTTGTTGTACTAGAGGAACAGAGAGAAGATAAGTGTGGCTGAATTATGGTGAGTGAGGGAAAGGGAATACAAAATGAGGTCAGAGAAGGGAACAAGAAGCAGGTCATTCAAGGTCTTGTGGACCATTACAAGGAATTTGGATTTTATTCTGAAGAGTGTTGATAAACCACTTACTCAGGGAGTGACTATCAATTTTAAAAAGATCATTCTGGTTGCTCTGTGGAGAACAGACTGGGAGAGGGCTTACTGGAGCCCAAATTTTCCATACAAGAAGGGTCCTGGGTTCAGAGGCCATTGCACAATGCAATGAGAGAAAGACATGAGATTCATAACCCCATGGAAGGTGGGTCTTTGTTGGTCATGCTCATCGTTGTATCTCTGATTCTAGAATAACCTGGCATGTGGTACATACTCCATTACTATTGGCTGAGTGAATGAATGAGTGAATAAAAATACTTTGGAAACTGTGAGGCTCCATGTAAAGGTGAGAGGCTGGGGTTCCTGCATGACCATCAAAACCTAAAGCATGCCCAACAGACCCTAACTCACAATGGCTACTAAAGGATTTTTCTGGCTTGGACTGTCTCCCAAAAAAGGCTGAAGTCCTATTCCCTACTATCTCAGAATGTGACCTTCCTTGCCAATAGGGTCATTACATTTGCAATTAGGCAAGTTAAAATGCAATCATACAGGATTAGGGTGGACCTTGAATCCAGTACAAGAAATGGTGTCCTTACCAGAAGAGGGAATTTGGACAAAGACAAAAGACAGCGAAGAGAAGACCATGGTTTGTGGCAAGCCCCAGAAGCTAGTGGAGGCACAGAACAGTCTTCTTTATGGACTTCTTAGGAAGCATGGCCCAGCTGACACCCTGATTTCCACTTCTGGCTTCCAGAACTGTAAGACAATAAATTTCTATTGTTGTAAGCCACCCAGTTGGTGGTGCTTAGGAAACTAAGGGTTAATATCACTTCTGGGGATTTTTCTTCCGTAGACTATTGTCATTCTGTGCTAATAAATTTCCCATGATCTGGCTGGAAATGGGGATGGGGACTGGGGGTGGGAAAAATCTCCTGCTAATTTACCAGATTAATATGTTTGGGCTTTGTGTTCAATAACTTCAAAAATCTCACCTCTGTGTAAGCCTGCACAGGATCATTTTCATATACGATTGTTTTTGTTTTTTTTTATATCTCCACTGCTTATAGAGTTTTGATGCTCTGCTTTTCCTCCTGCACTTCTAGCAATCTGCCACTTGGCACAGCATCTGGCACAGAGGAGTGCTGGATTCCTACCTGAACAAACAAAGGAAACAGTTGGTGGCCGTAACACCACGGTTTTGCTTTCTCACATCTCTATCCTTTAGGGAATAAAGGCAGATTATCTTCTTGTTTTTCTCTCTTCTTTTTGTCAGCTGTGAGAAAGTTGCAGGTTTTAAATGTCTCTCCTTGCTGGCAAGCCTTAAGTAATGGGCATAACTATAGAGTTATCAGAATAGTGCCCCAACCCCAATTCAAAGATATGAGGGGACCTCCAGACCCTCCAAAGAGCCTGAGAATCAGGTGTGGTGGCTACAATATCCAGGAACATTGTCCAAATCACCCTGCTGGTCACCCACTCCAGTGACCATCACTGCACGTCCACTGCGAAGACCACTTAGCTCACCAGGCTGACCTGAGACCATATCCCCACTGCCCCTCCATGAAAGGAGGATGTCTCTGCTGTGATTTTCACCAGAAACTGGATTTCCCAGTGTACCCACTTCATCCATTCATTTCTCTCCTCCAAACCCAAGTTTCCTGTAAGTGCATCTGACTGGTGAATCCCAAGTCACATACCTGCCCTGAGTCACAAGGGAAGCTGGGGAAGTGAACTCCTGACCTGTACTTCAAGGAGGCAGGTAATGTAAGGAGGGATATTTTCCAACATAGGGTGGGTCTTCCAAAGACTAAGCAGCCACAAACACAATATCCACCAACAGTATTCCTCTACATCAATCTGCTACCTGGTAGGTGCTCAGTAAATGGCAGCACCTCTTCCTCTGCCCCGCCACCCGGGTTTCCCTGTTGAACCTCTTTAGCCATCTCTAGGCACAGGTCTGTCTGACTGGGTTCCTGTGTCTGAAATTTCTTCCTATGGAACATTTGAGAGCAGAAACAATGCAGAGAGGTTCACCTTATCTAACTTTAACAGCAATTTCAAACATAGATAAATGCAAATATTCAATGAAAATTATTTCTAACATATTATTCTTAAAAAAAAAATCTGGGAATTGATGTCATTATATCAGAAACATCGCGTCCCTAGCCAAGTGACACTTAAGTTGTCTAATTGATTAGTTTCCACTTAATGAGTTTATATATTTTTTTTAAGAAATGCATTTAATAATTTAGAAGAAATTAAGGAATATATTTTTCCATAAAATGTAAAAAGCATTTGCATGACAAAACATGAAAATTAAAATGACAAATGTGAAACTTGGAAAGTATTTGTAACTTAAATTACAATAATATCAAAGAGTTATTATCCCCAATATATAATTCTCTATAGAGTTTTACAAGGCTATAGCAAGGAAAAAACCCTAGAGAAAAATGAGCTAAGAAATGAAAGCATAGTAGACAGAAAAATAAAAATACTCAATTGTATGAAAAGATATTCAACCTTGCTTGTAATGAAAGAATGCAATTTCATCTACCTTAAAAAGACTCTGGGAGACTTCTTTCATTTCTGACCAAGATGTGATACCAAGGACCAGATTTACTCTCCTGCTTGTAAAAGTTTTAAAAATGGACAAACTGTATAAAACACTAGTTTTCAAGATAGTAGACATCAAGTAACAAAGAACAGTATCTCTGTTCTTTGTTGGGAAGTAATGCAGTTGGGGCCCTACTTCTTGAGGCACTCCTCAAGGATAGGCACCCAAATGGATCCCTAAATTTTCTAGACAGAGCTGATAGTCTGGGGATTCCAAGGTGCCCAGAAGTAACAAGGCAGACTATTAGAGAGGAGAGAATGCCTGATATGTGCAAGGGGTCACTCTCAACTATTCAGTAGATTAATCAGCAAGTACATGTGAAAAAACTACCTGAGGCTGGGGAAAGAAACACCCAGAAGAACTAGAGGCAACAGTATCTGGTGGTCACACAGGGCTGAGAATAGTGCCTTTTTGACCAGCCACATTTGAAAACCTCATAATTTTAGGTACAGTACTTAAGATGATTTTTGTCTCAAGAGTGGGGAATAATTAGCTTTAGACTAATCAAATCTTTAAAACCAGACCCAAAGTATCAAAGTATTTCCACATTCTTGACAGAATTCCAGAACAAAGCTCAAGAATAGTTATAGAATTTCAAGAATATCCAGCACCCAACAAGGTAAAATGTTTGATACTCAACCAAGTAATATAAAGCATGCAAAGAAGCAGGATGTAGGCTCTAAAATGGGGAGGAAAAGAAATCGATTGAATGCTACATAACTGACATAGGTGACACAATTAGCAGGCAATGGAATTAAAACTGTTATTATGAGTATTCACTGCATCAAAAAAAACTGAGACCAAGATTGAACATGTTAAATAGAAACATGAAATAGACTTGGTTGAAATTCTAGAAGTGAAAACTACAATTTCTAAGATTTAAAAAAACAATGGGGGACTTCCGGAGAAGATGGCGGCTTAGTAAGACGCACGGGTCTTAGTTCTGCCTCCAGAAAAGCAACTAAAGAAACAGAAACAATACGAAACAGCTCCCGGAGCCACGACAGAGACCAAAAAGACAGCGTACCCCATTCTGGAACGGCTGAACGGGCAGGGAGAATCCGCTGCGGTGAGATACCCGAGGGGCGCGCGTTTTCCCGGCCGGGGTGGCTGGCGACTGGGGTCCCCTCCATGCACGTGGCTCCCCAGTCTGACTGGGAACGTTGGATAGCGGGGCCCTCCCACCACGCTTGGCGTCTTGGGCCAGCTGGGCAATTTGGACCGGCACTCCCTCAAGCCGCGGCGGCCAGCGACCCCCCCCCTCCACGCGCGGTTTCCCGGGCCGACTGCGAGATTCGGATTGGCAAGTTAAAGGAGCCACAGCATCTTTTACTGGTGGGCCCCGCAGACAGATGAGCGCCACGAGCGCCACCTACTGGGCAGGAAAAGAAAAACAGAGCCCAGAGATTTCACAGAAAAACCTTTCAACCAGCCAGGTCCCACACCCAGGGAAATCTGATCAAATGCCCAGACACCAGCAGAAAATAATGGATGACGCTCGGAAAATTGAAGATATGGCCCAGTCAAAGGAACAAACCAATAGTTCAAATGAGATACAGGAGCTGAGACAACTAATGCTGAATATACGAACAGAAATGGAAAAACTCTTCAAAAACCAAATCAATAAATTGAGGGAAGACATGAAGAAGACATGGGCTGAACAAAAAGAAGAAATAGAAAAACTGAAAAAACAAATCACAGAACTTATGGGAGTGAAGGACAAAGAAGAAAAGATGGAAAAAACAATGGATACCTACAATGGTAGATCTAAAGAGACAGAAGCTACAATTAGTGAACTTGAGGATGGAACATCTGAATCCCAAAAAGAAACAGAAACTATAGGGGAAAGAATGGAAAAACTTGAGCAGGGGATCAGGGAACTGAATGACAATATGAAGCGCACAAATATACGTGTTGTGGGTGTCCCAGAAGGAGAAGAGAAGGGAAAAGGAGGAGAAAAACTAATGGAAGAAATTATCACTGAAAATTTCCCAACTCTTATGAAAGACCTAAATTTACAGATCCAAGAAGTGCAGCGCACCCCAAAGAGATTAGACCCAAATAGGCATTCTCCAAGACACTTACTAGTTAGAATGTCAGAGGTCAAAGAGAAAGAGAGGATCTTGAAAGCAGCAAGAGAAAAACAATCCATTACATTCATGGGAAACCCAATAAGACTATGTGTAGATTTCTCAGCAGAAACCATGGAAGCTAGAAGACAGTGGGATGATATATTTAAAATACTAAAAGAGAAAAACTGCCAACCAAGACTCCTATATCCAGCAAAATTGTCCTTCAAAAATGAAGGAGAAATTAAAACATTTATAGACAAAAAGTCACTGAGAGAATTTGTGACCAAGAGACCAGCTCTGCAAGAAATACTAAAGGGAGCACTAGAGTCAGGTACGAAAAGACAGAAGAGAGAGGTATGGAGTAAAGTGTAGAAAGAAGGAAAATCAGATATGATATATATAATACAAAAGCCAAAATGGTAGAGGAAAATATTATCCAAACAGTAATAACACTAAAAGTTAATGGACTGAATTTCCCAATCAAAAGACATAGAATGGCAGAATGGTTTACGACCCAGCAATACCACTGCTAGGTATCTACTCAAAGGACTTTAGGGCAAAGACACAGATGGACATTTGCACACCAGTGTTTATAGCAGCATTATCTACAATTGCAAAGAGATGGAAACAGCCAAAATGTCCATCAACAGATGAGTGGCTAAACAAACTGTGGCGTATACCTACGATGGAATATTATGCAGCTTTAAGACAGACTAAACGTATGAAGCATGTAATAACATGGATGGACCTAGAGAACATTATGCTGAGTGAGTCTAGCCAAAAACTAAAGGACAAATACTGTATGGTCCCACTGATGTGAACCGACATTCGAGAATCAGCTTGGAATATATCATTGGTAACAGAGACCAGCAGTAGTTAGAAACAGGGTAAGATAATGGGTAATTGGAGCTGAAGGGATACAGACTGTGCAACAGCACTAGATACAAAAACTCAAAAATGGACAGCACAATAATACCTAAGTGTAATGTAATTATGTTGGAACACTGAATGAAGCTGCACCTGAAATATGGTTTTTTGTTTGTTTGTTTGTATCTTTTGTTTTTGTTTTTTTCTTTTTCCTTTTTATATGTATATTTTTATTAGTATTATTATTTTAATTCTCTTCTCTATATTAACATTCTATATCTTTTTCTGCTGTTTTGCTAGTTCTTTTCCTAAATCGATGCAAATGTACTAAGAAATGATGATCATACATCTATGTGATGATACTAAGAATTACTGAGTGCATGTGTAGAATGGAATGATTTCTAAATGTTGAGTTAATTTCTTTTCTTTTTTTGATTAATAAAAAAAATTTAAAAAAAACAAAAAATCAATGGGATTAATCACAGATTAGATATTATAGAAGGAAAGTTTAGTTAATTAGAAGATATAGCAATTGAAACTATAAAAAATAAAACACTGAGAGAAAACAAAAAGGCAATGTGTAGAGCGTCTGTGTGACAAAACATGTAACTGTAGTCTTCAAAAGAGAGGAGAAAGAAAAAACAAAACTATATTTAATGAAATATATTTAATGAAAACTATAACCTCACAAATCCAAGAACCTCAACAAATTCCAAATGAATAAAACTACACTAAGGGAAATCATAATCAAATTGCTCAAAGCCAGTGATAAAGAATAAATTTTAAAAGCAGCCAGAGAAAAAAGACACTTTCTATATAGTCAAATATAAAGAAAAGGATAACAGCAGGTTCTCATCAGAAATCATGCAAACAGAAAGACCGTGAAGCAATATCTTTACAGTATTAAAAGAAAAAATTGTCAATTTATAAATCTATAACCAGTCAAAACTATCTTTCAAAATTAAATGTAAATTAAAGATCTTTACAAGATATTAAAAAAATAATAATAACCACAACCATACCTGCACTCAAAAACTGTTGAAGGAAGTCCTTCAGGAAGAAAGAAAAAGATGCCAAATGGAAATCTGAATCTCCACAAAGGAAGGAAAAACTGGAAGTAGTAACAACATGGATAAATGTATAAGACCGTTTTTCTTATAAGTAAATTCCTTTAAAATATAATTGATCATTTAAACAAGCAAAAATAATAATGTAGAAGTGAAGTGTATGAAAATAATAGAACAAAGGCTGGGAGGGGAGTAATGGATACGTAATATAGTGAAGATTTATACTCTGTCTGAAATGGATAAAATATTACTTGAAGGTAACTGTGACAAATTTAAAATAAATATTATAGCCCTAATGTAATCACCAAAATAACAAAAGAAAGAGCTATAGTAATAAGCCAGGATAAGAGATAAACTGTAATCATAAATATTCAATTAATCAAAAAAAAAGAAAGAAGAAAAGGGGAACAAAAGAAAAGATAGGACAAATAAAACACGAGTAGTGAGATGGGAAATTTAAATGAACTCAACAATCACATTAAATGTAAATGATATAAATAGTTCAGTTAAAAGGCAGATATTGCCATACTGTATAAAAAAGCAAACCCTCACTATATTCTGCCTATAAGCAATCATTTTTAAATTAAAGGCAGAAATAAGTTTAGTGTAAAAGGATGGCAAATTATGTACAATGTTAGCACTAAATAAAGGAGGGCTGGAGTGGCTCTATTATTATCACACAAAGTAAACTGAAGTACAGAACATTAACACATTAACAGATATTTTTTAAAGGTAATTTTATTACAATAAAGTGGTGAATTTGTTAAAAAGACATAATGATCCTAATGATTATGGACCTAATAACAGAGCTTCAAAATGCATGAAGCAAAAAAGTGATAGAAATAAAAGGAGATGCATATGAAATATTTAGTAAAATAAAGCATTCACTGGGCCATAAAACAATTCCCAATAAATTTTAAAAGATTCAAGTTCTAAAAAGTATGTTCTGGGTGGGCCATGGTGGCTCAGCAGGCAGAGTTCTCACCTGCCATGCCAGACAACTGGGTTCAATTCCCAGTGCCTGTCCATGCAAAAAAAAAAAAAAAAAAAAAAAAGGGTATGTTCTATTACTAAAATGGAGTTAGAACAGAAATTGCTAACAAGGATATCTATAAAATCCCCAAATGTTTGGAAAATAAATACTATACTACTAAATATAATATGAAAATAAAAAAGTATTTTGATGATAATAAAAATGAAGCGGTACTATATCAATATTTGATGTATGCCACTAGGACATTTACTAGATGAAAAGGTATAGAACGTAATGCTTACATTAGAAAAGATGAAGATTCTCAACTTCATGACCTCAGATTCCCCCTTAAGGGACTAAAAGAGGGGGAAACAAATTAAACTCAAAGCAAGCAGAATAAAAGAAATAATAAAAAGAGAAGAAATAATTGAAATAAAAAAACAGAAAAATAACGCAGAAAATCAGGTAAACTAAAAGCTAACTCTGAAAACTAATCAATGAAATTCATAACCCTCTATCAAGGCTGGTCAGGATATTGAATGAATAAATGAATGAATGAAACACAAATTACTAATGTCAAGAATAAGAACAGTGGCATAAGTACAGATTATACAAAAATTAAATTGATAATAAGGAAATATTATGGATAGCTTTAGAAAACTCCAGGCAACAAAATTCACTGGTGAATTTAAAGAAAGAAATAATACCAATTCTCTCTACATTCTTCCAAAAAACTGTGAGAGTACACTTCCCAACTCATTTTATGAGTTCACCAATATGTTTATTCCAAACCAAAGACATTACAGGAAAAGAAAAGTACAAATCAATATTCCTCATGAACTTATATTCAAAAGTGCCAGCATAACTTCAGCAAATAGAAACCAAGAATACATTTAAAAGGATGCTATATCATGACCAAGTTGGGATTTTCCCAGGAATGCAAGACTGGTTTAATATTCAAAAATCAATCCATATGTTACCTTAAAAAGGAAAACTCATCATCTCAGTACATGCAGCAAAAGCATTTGAGAAAATATGACATCTATTTCTGATTAAAACTATTAGTAAAGTAGAAATCAAAAAGAATTTTCTCCACATGATAAAGGACATCCAAGACAAACCAACAGGTAACAACAAACTTGATAAAAGGTAGAATCAGGAATAAGTCAATTATTTTTTCTCTGAACACTTACTAAACATGGTTTCAGAGGTTTTAGTTTTTACAGTAAAGCAAGAAAACAAAAGCACTCAAAATTGAAAAAAAAAACACAAAGTAAGACTGTCTTTATTTTAAGATACCATGATGATCTAAATAGAAAACCTGATGGAATTTACAAAAAAATAAGCCACTAGGACTAATGAGTGAGTTTAGCAAGCTTGCAATATACGCAAAAACATATGAAAATAAAACACATATCCAAATACTAGCAATAAAATGCAGGAATTGAAAATTTATAAGTCAATATGATTATAGCAGCATTATAAATATTTAATATTTAAGAAAAAATCTGCAAAAGGACCCTGCAAACTATAACCTTGCTGAGAGAAATTACAGAAGACCTAAATAACTAGACAGCAATTTTCTATTCATTGGTTAGAAGAGTCAACAGTGTTAGAATGTAAATTCCCCCTAAACTAATCTAAAGGTTAAACACAACCTGAATCAAAATCACAGCACTGTACACTGTAGAAATTAACAAGATGATTCTGAAATTCATATCCAAATATAAAGGACACAGAATAGCCGAAACAACTTTGAAAAAGAGCACATTTGTAGGTCTAACACTACTTGATTTCAAGATTTACCATAAAGCTATTGCAATCAAGAGACTTTGGTATTGTTTCCAAAATAAAGAAATAGACCAACAGAACAGAATGCAGAGTAGAGAAATAGAATCATACATATCAGTACAGTTAATTTTTGGCAAAGATGTGAAGGCATTTCAATGGGGAAAGGATAGTCTTTTCAACAAATGATGCTGTAACAATTGACTATCCCTATATTTAAAAAAAAGAACTTTAATCCATACCTTGTGCTACATACAAAAATTAACTCAAACTGGATCATTTCCTAAATGTAAGTCCAAAACTACAACAGTTCTAGAAGAAAAAAATGAAAAAAACACTTGCAACTTTGGGTTGAACGATGATATCTTAGATTATGATACCAAAATATATACACGAAAAAGTTGACAAATTGCACTTCATCAAAATTAAGAACATCAGCTCCTCAAAAGATACTGTTAAAAAAATGAAAAGAGAAAAGCTGCAGAAGGGGAGAAAATATTTGAGAATCATTTTTGATAAAGGATTCAAATCCAAAATATATAATGAACTCTCAAAACTCAAAAACAATAAACCAAATAAACCAATAATGGATAAAAGCTTTAACCAGATACTCCGTCAAAGAATATATATATATGATTGACAAATAAAGAACATGAAACCCAAATTAAAGTGCAATGATAAATCACTACACACCTATTAGAATAACAAGAATGAAAAATACTGGCCATACACTCCTAGGGGAAATTTAAAATGGTACAACCACTTTGGAAGTCAGTTTGAAAGATTCATGTAAAGTTTAACGTGCACTTACTGTATAATCTAGCCATTACACCCTTATTTATCCAAGAAAGATTAAAGCATATGTCCACACAAACACTGGAACATGAATATTCATAGCAACTTTATTTATAATAGCCAAAACCTGGAAACAACCCAAGTACCCAGCAACAGGTGGATGCACGAACAAATAAAATCAATGGACTATGGATACGTGTGACAATATGGATGAAACTCAAAATAATGATGCAGAGTGGAAAATGTCAAACAAAGAAATGACTATGCTATTTGGTTCCATTTGTTAAAAATGCTCTAAAATGCAAACTAATCTATAGTGGCAGAACACATCCATGTTTGCCTGGGACCCTGGGGCCAGGGAGGAGTCGGGGGGACGGGTAAGAGGGGAGTGTAGTTAGGGGGGGAATTACGAAGGAGCATGAAACTTTTGTGGGGGGAGGATATTTTCATTACCTGATTTGCAGTGATGGTTTCCCAGTTGTACCCAGGTTTCAAAATGTGTCAAATTGTACATTTTAAATATGTGCAATTTATTATGTCAATTACAACTCTATACTGCTATTTTTAAAAACTACATTAATATTTAATTTCTCACCTATCAGATTGACAAAATTCTAGAACTTGAACAACATGCACAACTGGCAAGGTTGGGGGGAGTCTGGCTTTTTAGAGAAACTCTTTCCATCTACACCCCAAGCTCCAGTACCCAAGCATTTCCCCTCACTGCTTGCTCACCCATGCTGATGAAGTTTTACATTTTCATTTTAGCTGTTTCAGCTGTCTCTGTCCTTGGCAGACAGTGGGGTTTACATCTAACTATAGTGATAGGATTGACCTGGGAGAAAACAATTTTTTTAAGGGAGGAGGCATGATAGAGGGAAGAGGTAGATTCATTCATCCATTTTCATTCATTCCATGACTATTTCCTGAACACTTACTAGGAGACACCTGTGAACAGACCCACAAAGCTGTGTTCTCAAGGAACTGACATCCCCGTGCCACGCAGCAGACAAGAAACAATCCAACAAGTAAACAGTATGTGAGATGGTGATGAGTGTCTGGAGACAACTAAAGCAGTGATGGAGAAGAAAGAATGTGCTTGAAGATTGTTTCAAAGGGAAGGTTCAGGCAAGGTCTCCTGGAAGGTGACTTTGGAGCAGAGACCTCAAGGAGCAAGTGTTGGGATAAGACATGATTTAGAAAGGTTGAAAGCATGTGTTTTCCTTTCCCTTTGTCCGTGTTTAGAATGCAGAAATGATTTCACATCCTTCTCGGCCTCTCAACCTTTCAAAAATGCTTTGAAGCAAGACTTTTCACTGCCTGTTGGTGTTCTGAGCGTCGGGTGCTCAGAGTCCCAGGCCTTGCTCTGCCTGTCTCCAGCTGGGAGGCCCCAAGCAGTTCACTGTACCTCTCTGAGCTTGTTCTCCCCTTTGAAAAATAGAGATTGCACCTAATGCCCTTGTTCATTTAACAAATACATACCCACCAGGTATTATGTGCCCACGCTGTGCCAGGTGCTGGGATGTAGTGGTGGTCAGGACAGTCACTGCCTTTGCTGAGTCAGTGTCTAGAGAGGCACCGGATGTGCCCAGAGAAGTGGTGCAAACAAGACACGTGGGAGACCATGAGAGCATCAGGAGGGGGCCGGCCTTGGTCTGCAGGTCAGAGAATGCTTCCCTGGGACCTAAAGGATGAAAAGAATGCAGCCAGACAGAAGGACAAAGATGGGGTGTGTGCACATCTGTGTGGTTTGCGTGTGCACACGTGCACTATGTTGAGGTGGGGCAGTGGGGTGGTCATTCCAGGAAGTGGGGACGAGGCAGCTATGGACCCTGAAGAAGAGATGCTGATAGTTTTCAAGGGGTTGGGAAAAGGGCACTGGCAGCATGGCCGGAGCTGAATATTCCTCTCTCAGGGTGAGTGTGAGAGTTTAATGAGATCATGGGAGGGAAGGCTGGTGGCCTCCTCTCTGTGGGCACTCAAGGCACGTGCTCCCCTTTCTTTCCTTCCTATCATCCTGATTCTCCATCGACTCGCAGAAGTTTCTCCTGCACCTGCCACCCCCATTGTAATCCTGTGGGTTCTACCCTTAATCTTCACACGCGCACACACGCACACGCATATGCACAGACAGTAGAGATTCGTTGTGCAAATGAGAAAGCTGAGGCTCAAGGAGAAGAAATGATATTAACTACACTTTATTACTAAGTCAATTCGACACGTGTGAACTGATCTCTATAACAGAAAAAGTCAGTTGGGTGGATCTGGAGTGGGACCCAAGGAGCCCTGCAATCTTACACTCAAGAAAGGCATCTACCCATAATTTTCAAATGCCCACAGATTTTAGGGGGGCTTCCTGAAAAAAGCAAGACACTTACCCCTCTGGGGCAACCCCTCATCCTTGTCATCTGATGACAACCCAGGGTGTCGGGAGACCTGCCTAGGTGATGACCTGGCTTCACAACCTACCAGCTTGTGGAACTGGGTGCATGGCTTAACCATGTGCCTCAGTTTCCCCATCTATAAAATAGCAATGACAGTAGCATTTGCCCCGCAGAGCTGTGAAGCACAGAGGGGCTGTCACATTGATCGTGTTAGTGCTGGTCCCTGCAGGACTGGCTTCTCAGGCCTCCTGCCAGACCCCAGGGCTGCAGAGCCGTGACAGGGGCTCGCTTCTGCATGGCTGGTGGCCACTCTCCCAGGCTCTTCCTCAGATTCTTGGGCCCACTGCCAACCTCGCCAACACCAGCAACTACGGGTTCTCTCTACCCTGTGGTGTAAAAAGTCCCTCTCCACCCATGGCCCCTCCCACAGGCATTGCCTAAGGCAGGCAGAGAAGAGTTCCTCATTTTTACCAACTCATAATTGTGGGAATGAAGGTTCAGAGGACTGGGGCTCGGGTTTCTGACAAACTTTCTGGAAAGGTCCCCCTTCTCAGACATCTACCCGCTTTACAAGCAGGTCTGGAGTGCTGAGCTGGAGGAGGGATTCTGGGTACCTGTTGGGACATGTTGTTAATCGGTGCCAGGTGGCTGTGAGCCCACTGAAAATAGAGCCTCTTGGAGATGGTATTTTTAGTTCAGAGTGACCAGGTGAAGCAGGGTAGGCCTCCAACCAGTTTTCTGGAAGCCCTATAAGGAAAAGAAAGGGGAAGCCAGGAGACCTCAGAAGCAAGCAGGAAGCCAGAGCGGAAAGGAAAGGGTGTCGCCACATGACAGGAAGGTCAAGGAACCCCAGGGATCACCAACAAGCCGACACAGAACATGCCAGTTCTTCATGGGGAAAGCAAGCCTTCTAGCTTCCTCCTTCCAAACTGGGAGCTAATAAATTCCTCCTGTTTAAGCCAACCCATCACATGGTGTTTGCTTTCACAACTCAGGCAAACCAGTACAGGTCCCCTTCCAGACTCCTGGCTACCTGGACAAGGAGCAGGGTAAAATTCTGAGCCAACCAAGATCCCCCACCACCACCACAAACCCAGCCCTGCCCTTATGCCTCCTGCACATCCCCCAGCCAGGAAGCCACATCATTCCCTTTGCAGCCTCTTCGGGTCAAAGCAACAGTCTAGAGATCAAAGTTAAATTTGCAGCCATTGAACTCCAAAATGATCTCTTAAAACTGCAGAAGGCATGGACTTTCAACTGCATGAGGCAAACTTTCAGAGAGGCAAAAGGGTTTTCTGAGTCTATGAACTGGGAGGATTCTGAGCCCAAAGACCATACCACAAACAGAATTCACAAAAATAAGAAAAAAAATTCATAATAAAAATCCTGACCATGAGCCAGTTTTCTAACCCAACAGGGAGATAAGGTTACACAGGGAGGAGAGAAAGGGAACAGGAGAATGCTGTTGAGAGCATGTTCCAGCCCCCAGGCCCTTAGACCCCCAGCTCCCAACACCCCCAGCCCCCAGGCCCCTTGCCAGGTAAACTCTGGAGGGACCAAAGGGGCAAGTGTGATACCCCAGGTAAGGTGTCCTTGTGGTGCTGGACTGGGGCTGGGGCAGTGGCTGCACGTGAGTCTGGACTAGGGGGCCTGGGGGAGCATCAGAGTGCACCCCCCTTGCACACACAGTGGGGGCAGCCGGCCCAGCAAGGGGAGGGAGCTGGAGCCTCCCCGGGACACAAAGGAGGGCACAGTCTCGGGGTGACTACCACGGCAACCAGCCGAGATCAAAACCAAAAACAGAAACCAAGCAGGTTCCTCCTGCATCTCAGGGCACCCCACCCCGGGGATGGCAGGTCTGGGAGAAAGGGGAGGGAAACTCTCCATTCTGAGTTCGACTAAGATTAGACTAAAATTGACTAGGAAATCACTGAATTTGATTGGGTTTACCTGGCCATGACCAGATTAAGTTTCTTGCAGCAAACAGAGTGGTGGCTAGAAATAGAAATGAAATTATTATAGAAAAAGAGAAAGTCATGGTTTGTGCAACCAGAAGGAATTAGATGAACCCTTGCTTTCTCAGAGCCTGACTGAGATGTAAATGTATTTTCTCTGGATGGAACTCAGATGGATTGCCCATCCCCACCCCACTGCCTCCCCAATTTCTTAACTTTAAGAGGTACAATCCCAAGGAAAACTTGGGTGGACTGTGTTGGCCTTCATGCAAATGCAGCCAAAATCAGCCGCATGAGCTGGAGAACTGAGGGTGAATCCATGGGAAGGCCTTGGCAATTAAATCCTCCCAGATCACCAATGAGGGACGGTAAAGTGGCTTCATCCAAAAACTGAAATGGAAACTTCAGCACAAACCACAAGCAGAGTTTCCTGCAGCTCCCACTGGGAGATCACTTTGTATAATCTAAAAATGGAACCACCGGGAACTCAGCAAAGAGTGAGGCCTAGGGGTTATCAGTGCTGGGGTGAAAATGTGGAATGCCACAGCTGTACACCCAGACTGACGTCCAAGGGTCAAACTCATTTCATCCACTTGCTAATCCCAAAGCATCTGCAGGAGGGCGTCTGGCCCCATAGCTACCAGAGCCTGTGCCACCGCTCTCTCCATTCTGAAGACTCCTGGCATGTCCTTCCCACCCACAGGAAAATCCCCACATGCTTCTTACATGCCTTCAAGTCTGAGCTGTGCTCTGCCTTTCTGCCACCTGCACCCACTGCTCACACCTCCAGGGTCGGGTTCCAGGTTTTGCTCCTTGGGGAAGTTTCCCTAGGGCGCTCCCCAGAAAGAGGAGGGGGCTCCTTCCCCAAGGCTCCGTGACACCTGGCAGATGGCTCTGTGTAGCCCCAGAGGTAGCCACCTCCTCCTGGGGAGACAGTCACTCCTCCACTCATTCATTCACTGAACAAATACTTACTGAATAGAGACTAGGTGCCAAGAACTCAATGAATGGTTAACAGAATAAATGATTAACAGAATAAATGAATGAATGATTCAATTTTCAGACCAGGGATACCAGGATGTGCAGTGGAAAGAACAAGGGCTTCAGAGTCAGATAAACTTGAGCCTCGCAACTGGCCTTGCAATTTGCTGGATGAGTTTGAGGGAGTTATTTATTTATCTGAACCCCAGTTTCCTCATACAGAAAAATGAGATGGTTATATATCCACTTCTGAGTCCAAATAGGTATGAGTGAGTGAGAATCTGCATGGAAGGAATGGCTCACAGAAGCCCTCGCTTTCTCCCCTTCTAAGAGAAAATAGTGGACATTTTGGGCCCCTGCTGGCCATATAGGACTGTGGCAGAGACTTCGAGTTATCCATCCAAACCCTTTCTTCCCTTTAGAGAATTCTAATTTGGAGGATGGCGATTGAAAATGGTGTATTTCATCCTCCCTTGCAGGTGAGGGTGGTCACGTGACTCAGTCCGGGTCCACGACTTGCCACGTCACTGATGGAGTCTTCTGGAAAACTCTTTAAAGGGGATGGACACAGTTGTTCTATTTTGATTTTCTACTTTCTCCTTCTATGGACCACGAATGAGGATGTGATAACTGGAGACACAGCAGCTGCACTGGGACCATGAGGTGTCCTTGGAGATGGAAGTCGTGGCTAGGATGGCATAAAAAAGATAGAAGGAAGCCAAGGCATTGACAACATTGTCGAACGCCTGTGCTGGCCTGGACTGCCCACCTCTGAACTGCACCTCACATGAGAGAAAATTAAATTTATATCTCATTTAAATTAATAATATATGGTTTTGCCTGTTACACGCAGATGGACTCAATCTCTGAGACTCGGAGTGTCTGCAGATCATTCAAATCTACCAAAGCACCACAGAGTGCTATAACTGATGGGAAGGGTGGGTTCTATGGTTTACTAGTGTTATGTGAGGTGGATTTTAGATACTCCCAAGCCAGGAATATGATTATAAGGCAAAATATGAAAATTACTTTTACTCCAAACCTCTGATTTTATATATCATTTTTGTGCTTTTATCTTATTGTTTATCATCTAAAGAAATTTGGAAGCAACTCAAAAGTGCCATAAAAACATAAAATAAATTAATCTGTAATTAACCTTCCATGGATAATCAATGTTAATTAACATTTTGCTCTTCTTTCCTCAAGATCTCTCTATTTATATGTAATCATTTAATAAATGAGGCTTGTTCCTTTCTTCCTACCCTCCTTCTTGGTTGCCCAACTCACTTCCTTCCTCCCTTCCTTCTTTCCTCCCTCCCCTTCTTTCCCCTTTCCTCCCTTCGTACCTCTTTCATTAATTCATTTGTTGAGCATTGATTGAATGCTAGTTATTCAACCCTGCTTCTTTTTTACTTGTCTATATTTGCTAAGTTTTTCCATGTCATTAACTATCAATTAACATGATTAAAAAGCTGAATGGCAACAATTAAGCCAAAATAGACTATTTTACCTTATGTTACGTTATCATATTATCAATTACACCATACAATCAGCAATCGTTATTAAGCACTTAATATGTGCCAGGTATTGGGAGTGCGCTCTCTATTTTATACCCCACGACAGTCTTGAAATGGGTACTATTTCTTATCCTTGTTTTATAGATGAAGAAAATGAGTTGTAAACAGGCCGTGGAACTGGCCCAGGGTCACAGGGCTGGCCAAGGGAAGGCGGAGACTCAAATCCAGGCTCACGCCACAGTGCCCCTGCCTGTGTCCTGCCCGCCCCCCTTCTGCTCCACTGTTTCCCTCATGTCCAGTTCTCAGCTGTTGGGTTGAACACTGGACATTAGTCATTCAACCTCACACCCAGCTTGCCAGGTAAGTTACACAGACTCAATGTCCTTAACAGTGAGGAATTAAATCACCTGCCTAGAGCTAAACACCAGGGAAGCGATAGAACCAGGAATAAACCCGGATCTCTCTACTTCTTGGGGTATTTTTTTAAAATAAAAGCAATACATGTACATAATATACAGGTAAATAATTTAATATATTTTATGACACAAGACAGCAGTCTCCTACTCCTAATAGCTCTTCCCTGGAAGCACCTACTTTCTGTTGTTTATCTCTTAATTCTTGTAGTATTAACACTTATCTTTCTAAAGAACATATTGCAACTTCTCAGTGTGTTTTACAGATATTATGTATTGACATTCTGCTGTGTGAAATGAGGATTTAGCTCTCTTATACACTCACACATATATTTTCTCTCTCTCACACACACATCTCTTCTCTCTCTCCAGTTATCTAATGCAATGAAAGCACAGAGTTTAGGCAAATGTTCAGCATTTACATTACCATAACTGAGAAAATTTTGTTTAAAGCTGAGCCATGAAGTACATTTTGATTTCATCTCCTTTTATGTGTGTAATCTTTTGTTTTCCTTAGAGTTAATTGACTTGGACTGTAGTTATGTTAAAAGATGAAGAGTCCCAACCTTTCAGACATACATACTAAAATATTTATGGATGAAATTATGCGATATCTGGGATCTGCCTCAAAATAGTACGAAAGGATTTCTGGCCATGAACAAGTAACAGAGGCTGAAATGGACTCTGAACTTCAAGAACTAGAGAACTGGACAAAATACTTACATCAACTATTTGCAGACATTGGGCAACAGGCAGCATAGGATTGTGATACCCAAAAGAAGGAAAATTAACAAAGTGAGCCTGGCAGCTGCCCTAGGTTAGTGCTGCAGATCAGGGAAGGAAATCCAAACAGAGCCCAGAAATCTCCATGAGTTAAAGAGACAGAGAATGGAATTTAGGGAGACTGAGGCAAGTAGAATTCATGAGACAGAACACTAGAAAGGAAAGGGAGAGACAGAGAGTGCTTGTAATCACCAGAAGGGGGTCCTTAAGTCTTTGTCTGAATACTAATCTATGCACATGGGAGGAAACTGTCTGGAGGGAGAAAAAGAGCACTGGAAAGGACTCTTTTCAAAGGATTCCCACAGCTCACAAGGGTGGGAATGCTTCACCTCCCTACCAGCCAGAGTGTAATGAGTCAGCTAGAGTCTTCTGATAGATAATGACTTAGTACAGGAAACAAACCAGCTGTTCTGGACCTACCATGACAAACCTTAGTACCAACAAATTTATACAGATGGGAAGATTAGTGGTTGCCTAGAGCTTGGGAGGGTAGGGAGGGAGCACAGGGATTTTAGGAAGGGACTGCGAATGGCTACAAGGTTTCTTTATGGATGATAAGAGGTAATAAAATTAAATGATAGCTACTATTGTACTACTTATAAATACACAAAAAACACTAACTGCACACTTTAAATGGGTGATCTTTGTGGTATGTAAATAATATCTCAATAATGATGCTAAGAAAAGTAAACCTCAAACAGCTCAAACTGATCCCAAGTGATTTAACTGTATGCCAGAAAAAAAGCCCAAACTGATTAAAAGGAATACAACAAAATACAGCATCCAAAAATGTAAAATTCCAAATATCTGGCATCCAATAAAATGTCACCAGGCACAGAAGCATAAAAATGTGGACTATAAGCAACACAAAAATAAATCAATAGAAACTGATCTGGAAATGATTGACATGATAGAATTTGCAAATGAGGACACTCAAGGGCTAGTAAATATTCCCCACCTGGTTGAAAATAAAGGATAAATTATGAACAGGATGAGGAGAGAAATGGAGACTATTAAAAGGAATCAGACCCTTGCTGGTTTTAACTACAACATGTAAAGAGCTTCCAAGCTCCTATTCTTAGACAAGGAAGAAGCAGATCACACCGGAAATTCACAACCTTTCTTGGACCTATCAGGGAACTGAGGTCACAAGGCACACCACCTGCTGGTTTGAAGCTGTTGTGTTCCCTGTAAAAGGCCATGTTCTCTTAACCCATCCCTGTGGGAGTAGACCTGTTGTGGGTGGGAGCCGGTGGTCAGGTTGTTTCCATGGAGATGTGACCCATCCAACTGAAGGTGGGTTTTAGTTGGAGTCCTGTATGAGGATAAAAGACAGATGAAACAGAGAGTCCCGAGACAGAAATATCCCAGGAGAAACAAGGAAGGCGCTACAAGAGCTGAGCCCGGAATCCCCCCGAGACGTTGTGGACAGTCGTTTTGAAACCAGAACCCAGAAGAGGACCGGCAGATGCACCTTCTCATGTGACAGAGGAACCCCAAATACCAGCAGCCTTTCCCCAGAGAAGCTGTCTACCTCTTGATGCCTTGATTTGGACATTTTCATAGCCTTAGAACTGTAAATCCGTAAGCTAATAACCCCCCATTGAAAAATCCAACCCATTTCTGGTATATTGCATTGCAGTAGTTTTAGCAAACCAAAACACCATCACCTTGATATCGAGAGAGACATGCCAATCCAGAGTCACCTCTGAGATCTGTTTCCTGAGATTAGACGCTGTTGGAACCATAAACTGGCAGGAACACCTATATGGCAGCTTTGATGAGTTTCTGGGCCAGAGCTTGAATGAACATGAATGTGAGACACGCCCAGGGCTGCAGTCTTCAGGGGTCCTCCATGCTTTTTAGAGTGTTTGCCTTCGGGAAGCCCACTGGGTTCTCACAGCAAAGAGCCAGAAAGATTTCCTGCATGGCTCTGTCAGGGGGAGGGAGAAAGTGAGCATTTTGTGAAATAGGCCCAGAGCTTTACGCGTAGCAAAGACCTTCTCTCCAGGGGAGAAGACTTAACAGAGCCTATACCACGTGAAAGAAAGGCATTTCCCTGCCCCCAGCTCTTGTCTCACCTTGAAGCTAAAAAGCAATTTTGAAAGTCACAGCCCAGGAGCACAGGCACACTAAAGGCTATCATTTTATTTTAAGATTATAGAATGTTTCTCTTCCTCCTTGATTTACAACCACATTAAGTGAACTGCAGTGTAATAACAGTAGATTACAGCTGAAAGAGTTGGAAGACACCAATCCTCCTGAAGGAAGAGTTCTTGGGGAAGCCCAAAGACAACAGGGAAGGGGAAAGCAAACACACAGGAAGATTCTGAAGGCTCTGGAATCTGTAGGTACAGGAAACATGAACACCTCCCAAGTGGATCCAGGGAATAACGGCTTGGTCTACACCAGCTGTCCCCTGGAAAAGTCACTGCCCTCGCTCACAGTGGCAACAGGAATAAAAAAAACCACACAGCTCAATTCTGTGAAAACCTGTTTGAAAATAAAAAAGCTACATTTATGGAGTGCCAGCATTTTATCAGATCTTGCAGATACCACATCCAATATCTTCACTCTTTCTGACATCCCTATTCTAAGGTAGGCACTGGGCCCTCTCTTCTACAGTGGAAGATACTAAATGTTCAGAGGGGTAAGGTGACTCGTTCAAAAGCTGTAAAGCCAGCCTTCAAACCCGGATCTGTCTGATGCGAGAAGCATAGGCTTTTCCCAACATATCTCAGTGTTATACAAGTAAGTCTCTAGCCAATATTTACCATTTATTAACATAGAGAGTTATTACTAGGTTCAAATGTTGGATTTGAAAAGGCTTGTCACCTCTTCCTAACAACCTCCTCTTTAATCTGTCTTTAGCCTATAATTATGATCTATCCTTTGAAATCTTCACATGCAATCTACATTCCACCAAGCATAATTCTGGCAGAGCCCTGTAGAGGCAAGAAATTATTTGAAAGGTGGATGGGTCACCCCCAAGAGATACAGAAGGACAGAGATGTGGAAGGTCCAAACTATCAAGTGTGTTAAAGATCCCAGCATCATTTAATACAAGGGATTTAATCACTATTTTCTTGATGAAGAAAATGAGGCTCAGAAAGGTCGGGTGGGGACTTCCAGCTGACCATGATGGTGGCATAGATGTTCCAGGCTCTGTACCCACAAGGAAATTCTGAGTAGCTAGCAAAAACTGGCAGAGCCACCTTCCTCAAAACTCCAGAAAACAGTCAAAGGGTAGCAGTAACTTGGCAAGTTATGCATTTTTTAACAAAACACACCAACTTAAAACCATTGGGAGAAGCTCACAGCACCTTGCTGCCCCATCCCCCACCTCCCTGGAATGGTGTGGACAAGCCTGCACGCCCATTGTCCCTGGCCCTGTTTGATAGGGAGCAAAGGAAACTCTGTGCACATCCTTGGGTGCCTGCATGTGGGCACCAATCTCTTGGGTGGCATCCTGCAGGAGTGAAGCAGCATACTCATCTCTAACTTGTCTTTCCAGAAGTTGCCTATACTCAGGAGCAGCTTGTGGACAGCTAATACAGCACAAGAAACATTGTCTCATTCAGAGCCCTGTACATGAGAGAACTCCTAAGGCCATGAGCACAAACAGACAAAGACTCAGACTCAGAAAATACTAAGAGAGGCCCAATTTTGCCTCAGGCTGATCTTCTTTATAGGAGGACAAAACATTGAAAGGGAGCACTAGTCACCATAGAGTCCATCTGAAAAGTCTGCGAAAGACATTTATTGTATTGATTTTTGTTGTTGTTGTTGTTAGCTCCCAACACTCAAGGAAATCTCTGTTTCATAACTAGTCAGATACAAACTTAATGAACAGTCCCAGAGTTAACACTTTTGAATGTTAAAATGTCCAGAGTGCAAGAAAAGATTACAAGACAAAGAAACAGGAAATGATTAGCCATCAAAAGGAAGAAACTAAAACTATAGAATCCATCAAGGAAGAAAACAAGACTTTGGGTATACTCGACAAAGACTTTAAAAATAAAGATCTACCATAAGGAAACCCCAGAAAAAGAACTATAGCATATCAGGAAACTGATAATGAACAATATGAGAATCTCAATTAAAAGACTGAAATTTTATAAAGGAATGAAACAGAAATGCAATAACTGAAATAAAAAATTCCCTAGAGGGTTTCAACAGCAGATTAGAGCTGTCAGGAGAAAGGAATCCGTGGACTTAAAGACAAAACAAACTGAAATGATTCAGGCTGAGGAGCAGAAAGAAAAAAAGAACGGGATAAAAAGTAAGTAGGGCTTTAGAGACCTATGGGACACCATCAAGCATGCTAATACAGTTATCCCGTCTACAGGGATTAGGGCCACAGTGCCCCTGTGATCTGGAATATCCACATAAAATTTTTTTGACCTTCCTCATCAGAGAAGACATCTGGAGTTTTTTTCTTTTTATATATGAGGTGTTTATAGTACTTTACTGTAAAATTTGGGTTTTGTATTTGGTCATAGGCTATATGTTTGTCAATGTTACATAAAAATTTTTATGTAACATATATAAAAATACATAAAATTTTTTTTATATTTCATATTTTAAAATTAATTTTTCATGCAAAATTAATTTTAAAATATGAAATATAAAAAAAATGAAACAAATTTAAGGAGAATAGTGCTGAACACACCGCATGTATAACAAAAGACATTTAAAAAATAACCTTCAGAATTACCTACTGGTGCCCACTATTAGCCTGTGGTATATCTCTGCAGTCTAACTTCAAATAAAAAAGCTGAATGGTGGTTATTGATGATGATGATGACAAAAGACAAAAAAAAAAAGAGCAAGGTTACTCTATCCTTTACTGCTTTAAAACCTGGGGCTCACTTCTCTTTTTGACTGATGTATGTTCTGTGAGACATTTTTTCCTAATATACGGCAGTTTTGTCAGTCTTGAGTATCTGTTTTGGTTTGTAGTTTTTCTCTTCAGTCAATTTCTTCAGGGTTTCAGCAAACTCCCCAGCTGCCTCTTGATTGGCAGATATTGCCTCTTCCATTACTTTTACATTGCTTAAGCTAAACCTCTTCTAAAAATGGTCAAACCAGTCTTTTCTGGCCTTAAAATTTTTAGGGGGTAGACCCTTCACCTTCATTTTCCTTTGGGGAATCATGGAAGGACTTAGCCTTTTCTCGTATGCTGCCAAGGGTCTACCAGAATGCCTTTTTTATGACAGCCCTGCACCCACAAGAATGTTGCACTTTCTATGGAAGAGAGATGCAGGTCTTGTGGCTTATATGAATGTTTTTCAGTTGTTTGGTGTAGCTGCAGCAACAGCTTCATGGATTTCCTCTTTTTCCTTGATATTCCTTACAATTAACTCATTTATGCCATCATGGTAGCTGACCACAGCAGCCATTTTGCCTAAATGAAGCATATCTAACAACTCTACTTTTTCCTTCAAGTTCATCACTTTCCTCTGTTTCTTGGGAGCTTGTGAACTACTTGGAACATTACAACTGAGACTAGTGATTTTAATAGAGCTTATGGTGTTTAAATGACACAAGATATGAGAAACTCAAGATGCAAAGATCGCTGTGAGAGTAGTAAGATGTCACGTGGGAGATTGCCATAAACATACTTGGCATCCCCAAACTATGCATAGAGCCACAGTTCTTTTACTACAAATTTAATTTTAAGGAAAAAAATTCTGTAGCTGTTCATTTCTTAAACAATAAAATACATGCAGTACAGATAATATTATACGTAAGAGTACATACATTTTATGCACTTGTGAGTTACTAGACCTAAGATATCTCTACATTTCTAGTCTTTGTGTGTCATATGCTGGCTTTTGTGTCCTTTTTGCAGACTTTAATTTTTAATTATTTTAACTTTAAAAAAGAAATTATGCTTATTTATGATATTGAAGTATATTGCTATTATGCAATACTATACATATATTGTGCTGGTTTGAAATGATGTATGTACCCTAGAAAAGCCATGTTTTAATCCAAATCCCATTTTGTAAAGGCAGCCATTTCTTCTAATCCCTATTCAGTACTGTATGTTTGAAACTGTAATTAGATCATCTCCCTGGAAATGTGATTTATTCAAGGGAGTGGTTGTTAAGCTGGTTTAGGTAGAGGCATGTTTCCACCCATTTGGGTGGGTCTTGATTAGTTTCTGGAGTTCTAAAAGCGGAAACAATTTGGAGAATGAGAGAGATTCAGAGAGAGACAGAGAAGAACGACATAGCCATGAGAAGCAGAGAGCCTACAAACCAGAGTCCTTTGGAGATGAAGAAGGAAAACACCTCCCAGGGAGCTTCACAAAACAGGAAGCCAGGAGAGAAAGCTAGCAGGTGATGCCTTGCTCGCCATGTGCCCTTCCAGCCGAGAGAGAAACTGTGACTGTGTCTACCATGTGCCTTCTCACTTGAGAGAGAAACTTCATCAGCCTTCTCGAACCAACGTATCTTTCCCTAGATTCCTTTGATTGGACATTACTATAGACTTGTAATTGGGACATTTTCTCAGCTTTAGAACTGTAAACTAGCAACTTATTAAATTCCCCTTTTTAAATGCCATTCCGTTTCTGGTATATTGCATTCTGGCAGCTAGCAAACTAAAACATATATTTTATGCATTTCTGAGTTCCTAAACTTTTTCTGTGTCATTTGCTGGTATTCATGTGTCATCTATGGCTTCTGCAAAACTCCTGCAAAATTCCAATTTAATTTTTTATGTTGACCCACAATATATCAAAACCGTGATGGGGAAAGTCATGATATAGAAGGAATAACTGCATAGGCATTGTATTAGTCAGGGTTCTCTAGAGAAACAGAACCAACAGGAGAGATCTGTAAATACGAGATTTATAAAGGTGCCTCATGCAACCGTGGGAATGGAAGAGTCCAAAATCCTTAGGGCAGGCTGTGAAGTTGGCAGCTCCAGTGAAGGGTCTGGAAGAACTCCACAGGAGAGGCTAATTGGCTGAAGAAGCAGTGAAAAAATCTCTCTTCTTCCTTAAAAGACTTCAACTGATTGGATTATCTCACTGGTGGGCGACAGGCTTTAGTTACTTGCAAATTTAATCAGTCACAGAATCAATTAACTGGCTTTAACTGACAATTAACTGACTAATGATTTAAAACACCAGCCTTCTGGTTTATCAACCAGCCACAAAATATCCTTGCAGCAATGGTCAGGCCAGTGCTAGCCTGACCAGACAACTGGGCAGCATCATTTGGCCAAGATGACGTGAGAATTTAATCATCAAGCATTTCCAGAAGGAGAAGAAAGGGGAGAAGGAACATTCAAAGAAATGATGGCAGAAAACTTCCCAAATTTAATGAAAGATATGAATTTACCCATTCACGCATCCCAATACACCCCAAACATGATAAACTCTAAGAACCATGACCTGACACACGGTAGAAAATTGTTGAGTGCCAAGAACAAGGAGAGAGTTCTGAAAACTGCAAGAGAAAAGTAACATTTTATGTACAGGGAAACCAAATAAGACAAAGTACTGATTTATCATCAAAAGCTATGGAGGCAAGAAGGCAGAAGGAAAAATATTTAATGTGCTGAAAGAAATTGATTAATTGGCAATCAAGAATTTTACAACTGGCAAGGCTGTTTTTCAAAAATAAGGGAGAGATTAAGACATTCCAAGATAAACCAAAGCTGAGGGAGTTCATCACCACTATACTTGTCCCACAAGCAATGCAAAAGGGAGGTCTTCAGGCAGAAAAAAAGGACACTAGACAGTGAGTTAATGCAGCATGCAATAATAAAGACCTCTAGTAAAGGTACCATATAAGTAATTATAAACACCAGTATTATCGTAGTGTACATTTTTATGTAATGACTCAACTGCTTACTTTTTACAAGTTCTAAAATGCAAATGTATAAAGAGTAATAATGAATTTACAGTTATAGACATATACAGTATGAAGATACAACTTATAATAAGTTGGGTAGTGGGGAAAAAGTGTACAATAACAGTGCTTGTGTATGCTATTAAAGTTAAGTTGGTTTGCAAGCTGCCAGAATTCAGTATACCAGAAATGGAATGGCTTTTATAAAGGGGAATTTAATAAGTTACAAGTTTACCATTTTAAGGAAGTGAAAGTATCCAAATTAAGGCATCAAGAGGTTACCTTCATTCAAGAAAGACCGATGATTCTGGAACCCCTCTGTCAGCTGGGTAGTCACGTGGCTGGCATCTGCTGGTCCCTTGCTCCTGGGCTCTGTTGTTTTCAGCCTCTGTTCCTGCGGCGCTCCTCACTTTGCTTCTCCAGGGCTGGTTTTCATCTTTTGGCTTTTCTTGGCTCTCTCCAGGTTCTGGCTTGCTTAACATCTCATGGCAGTGTCGACTGGGCTCCAAGCATCTCCAAACAACTGTGTCTCTGTTCTCTAAGTGTGGGTGTCTGTGTTAGCTCTGTTGCGAAGTTTCTGTCAGCTATAAGGCCTCTGCTACTTCTCTTTTAAAGGATTCCAGTAAACTGATCAAGACCCAACTTGAATGGGCAGTCAAATCTCCATCTAATCAAAAGGCCACACTCACAATTGGCTGCATCATATCTCTGTGGAGATAATCTAATTAAGATTTCCAGCATACATTATTGAATCAGGATTAAAAGAAATGCCTGTCTCCGCAAGATTGAATCAGGATTAAAACATAGCTTTTCTGAAGTACATAATACTTTCAAATCAGCAAAGTTGGTAAAATCAAATGTGACTGTTATAGATTTAGGATATTAAATTTAAGCCCCATGGTAACCACCAACAAAATATCTGAAATATATATATCCAGAAAAACAAGAAGGGACTCAAAATGGTACACTCCAAAAAAATCAAATGAATATAAGAGTAGGCTCCAATAGAAGAATTGAGGGACAAGAAAGATATGACTTATAAAGGCCAAATAGCAAAACAGCAGAAGAAAGTCCTGCATTATCAGTAGTTACTTTAAATGTAAATGGATTAAACTTTCTGGGCAAAAGGCAGAAATTAGCAGAATGGATAAAACAGCATGACCCAACTATACGCTGATTATAAGAAACTCAACAAGTCAGTTGAAAATGAAAGGCTGGAAAAAATGTAACATGCAAATAGTAGCCAGAAGACGGCTAAGAGAGCTATAGGAACATCAGATAAAATAGACTTTAAGTCAATACCTGTTATGAGGGACAATGAAGATCACTTTATACAGATACAGGGGTCAATGCAACCGGAAGACATAACAATTATAAATATATTTACACCTAACACTAGACCTCCCAAAACATAGGAAGCACATATTGGCTGATTTAAAGTTAAAAATAGACCCTGTTAAATTAACAGTAGGAGACTTTAATATATCACTTTTGAAGTCTCTGAATTTCCTCATTTATAAGTGGTAAGACTAATGCTGATTTGAACTAGAGACCTTATATCCCAGTGGTGGACACACTTTCTAGTAACTGGAATGATGAAGGGCCAGGCCTTGTGTTGCAGATTGCAATAGGTTGACCGAAAATGAGAAATCATTAACCACAAATCACATGAAGTAAACACGGGTTCCACTATAAAGAGCTTTGTTTAAGATGCATTTATTTTTTAAAGTCCCTTTTTAAAAAATAGAACATGTAACAAACACAATACACAAGAACAGAGAGCCTTGCCCTTGACCCATAACCCATAACCCCAGACAGAGGCCACGAATGGTGGTGGGAAGGGGGGCTTCTTCCAGACCCTTGGTGAGGTGGGACAGAAAACAATGCCGTGCTGATGGACAATCCCAGGCTTCCTCATGTTCCTTGCGATGCTGAGAGACTGAGCCATCTGGAAACTCAGGAGACCCAGATTAAACTGAGTGTTTGAGAGGCCGGGGCGGGGTGGGGGGTTGCTGGGTGTGCCTCTGACTTCCTGCATTGCAATCTGTGTCCCATAATGAACAAACCCAGGTGGAAAGGAGAACGTCCCTCTTTCTGTCTTTGGACTCTCCCTGTGGAGCTTTCCCTTGCTCTAATCCAAGCCTGAAGCCCAAGCAGCCTTTTTGGCATTCAGAAAGTTCTTCTTCTTTTTCCTGGAAGGAGCATGCAATGAGATCTCTGGCTCCTTTGGATTTTTGAATATAAAAAGCTTCTCTCCTGTGTTTAATAAGTCAATGGTTTCTGCCCCAACAATAGGCAGGGGGGCCGGTTCGCCTATGGGTTCCAGGGACAGGTGGGGCCAACTTCCTCTTTCTGAGAATTCCATCCTTTCTGTGAGAGGGAGACACACCTTCTTTAATATGCTGAAACAAAAAGAACAGAAGATGAAAGGTGACATTTTTGACAAGTGACCTTCCTCAGTGTATGGCCAGAGTTCTCTAGTCCTGGGGTCCCATCTCGAATCCTATTTTAAGGAAGGCTTTGTCCCCCTTGGTCACCAGACTGCCCCCGATTACTGATGCCCATGGCAGTGGTATGCTGCAGCTGGCTCCTATGTCACACTTGTTACATTTTCAGTTTTGCGAGCCTGTGGTCACCACGTTGTAAAGCTTGAAATCACGATGGGAGTATTTACACCATGGAAATTGGCAAAGGCTACAAACCACCCCCTACCTCCCATATACCCACACAGTACTGCCTGTGGGCTTCACACTAAAAGTGGGCTGATGAAACCTGACCAACACATGAGCAGTTAAAAGTGAGGTTCAATGCTGTGAGATACAGAAAAATGCAAAGGCCTCGAGCCTGTCCATAAAAAGATTGCTGGTTTCTTTTGTGCAGGATTGGTCCTGCCCCTAAATCCCTGGCTGCTCTTGATAAAGGCCCCGACTAACCCTGAGAGTCCCCTGAAACTGACCAGCTCTCTCATTGCCCAAGCAGGACAGGATAGCAACATGCCAGTGGGGGTCGACCCACTGGGAATCACTGGCAGGCTTGCGGTCCCTCCCAGAAGTCGGTAGCAGACTCGGCCCCATTCTCATCACCACTAATGCCTTTTCTTGCAGCTAGTTATGAGTTTGAGCAAGGATCCAAAGCCAGCTATCTGATTCCACAGACTCCTCTTTCCACCGTATGTTCAGGGTGCCTCGAGGCAGAGTAAAGGCTAGCCAGCACCGTGAGCTGGGACTTTGGCAGTCTATTCCTTCTCCTGGTCTGCACACACTCTGCTTACATGAGAGCAGCCAAGGATGGCCTCAGCTTCCCTATCCTCTACTGAGCAACTGATTCTGTGTCTCTTGGGGAAGGATTTTAACTTCACATAGTTTGAGTTTAATTTTCTTGGTTTTGACTCAACATTTTAAATCTAATTTCTTTGGGACTAAATTCTGACATCTAACCTATTCTCAATGCCACCAAGATGTTTATCACAATTTGTTAAGCCTGAGCTCAGCATCTACGTTACAGCTCCGAAAAATCATGGAAGAGGACTGGGCTTAGGTTTGAAGTTTCTTCCTAACACTCACTGTTTGCCCAGCACACACTGGGTACTGAGGTTTGGCCCACTTTGAATCTACCTAATGCTATTATTTTACCAAGTCTTCTCTAGTGGAGTCACCAGAAACAACTGGTCAACCATTTGCTACAATCCGAAAACACTTACCCTAATTACTCCCTCATCTCTGAGGTGGTACAATAACCACAGCTAAAGGAAAAAGGCATTCAGTGGAGTGAAAATCCAGGGGGTAATTAGATGGTTCCAGTTCCCATGGCACTCCCAGCTGCAGACGTGGGGTCTCCAATGTGACTTCCCTGAGCTTCTATTTTATCATCTCCACTTTCTGGAAGGCTGGGAGGCTCCAAAGCAATACAGAGGAGAAAGGGCTTTGTATTCGAAAAAGCCCAAAGCTAGAAGGAATTAGTCTCCTTCTATCTATGTCCCATTTAAAAACAACCATTAGTTAAAATAAATGCAGTAATTAAAATGCTAATAAATGTTGAACGAGAACACTCTCCCCCCTGATAGCTAAGGGCTTATGTTCAGTTTCTACACTAATACCTCTTCGAATAAAAAATAAAGGGTCTTTGGGGGAGGAACTCGGGTAGCAAAGCTCATCCCCCACCCTCCCCCCGCCCTTCCCCCACCCAGCTCAAGGTACCTCCACTTAAAAAACACCCATCATTACCTCTCCTTCCTCCTGCGAGCCCAAAGCATCTTTTCTGATCCTCTGCTTATCAGATCTCCTCGCAGTTTACTCTCCAAGGCTTGCCACCAGCCCTGGTGTTTCCTGAAGACAAGGAGGGAGGGTCTTATGTTTTCAAAAAGAATAGAATTTTTAAGCCAAGAGTAGCTCTGAAAAAACACTGAGTTCCTCCCCTCATTGTGACCCATTGACACAGGGGACCCCAAGAATTTTACCATTTGTTCATCCTGTCATTCAATGCCCATTGACCAAATACCTTCTCTGGTCTAGTCAAGACACATCTGCCCTCAAGGGATCCCGTCCAGGGAGATCACAGACCCCAGTTAGTGTCCGTGACACCTGGTGGCCAGAAGAAGACTTCCTGGAGGAGGGGATGTTTGAGCTGAGTCTTGGTGTCCGGGCAGAAGGAGCCGCAGGAAGTATTTGTGAAGGGAGGGCCTCCACCCTTTCACTTGGGCATTGTTTGCCCCCCACTGGAATGCAAGCTCCATGAAAGGAGGCCTTTGTCTCTCTTATTCTCCCACATCCTCCCATCGCCTAGATGATGGACAAACTAGGAGCTCAAGAAGTGTTTCAGGAATTAAAAAAGAAGGTGGAAAAGGGCAGCAGAAGTTTGGGAGGTGGAGTAGGCAGGGAGCCAGCCATGAAGAGCCCTAATGCCGTACCAAGGGGGGTGGCCCAGGCTGAGGGAGGTGGGAGCCCCTGAGAGCCCCCCATCGGAGAGGCAGATCAGGGGCTGTCCGCAGGCCTAGGGTCCAGTCACGCCAACTAAGGCCAGCGCGGAACTGAAGGCCTGCCCTCCCACCTGCCTGGCTGAACTCTCCACCTCCCCCTTCTTGGTGGGGACCCTGGGCCAGGCCGGTCTCTCTCCCAGAAATCTGACTCTTGAGCAAAGGGAGGCCCTCTGACAGCAGCACCCAAGCAGGTATCCCTTGCACAATCCTGGTCCTGCCCTCCCCAGGGCCTGGCTGGCATCTCTTTCCTGGATTCTGACAGGTCCCTCAAGATCTTTCCAACAGCCCCACCTCCTTGCTGAGATCAGTCACTGGTTTCTGTTTCAGACCCCAGGCTCCTGGGGCATCAGAAGAATGACCACCCTGTCCTCAGAGAACTGGGTCTGTGCCCACACCCACACAGGGGCCTCGGACTGTGATGGGCCCAGGCCACCCCCACGTCCCATGCTCACCCTCCTCTCACCCCACGCTACTTGTTTGCCCCTCAACACTGCCGCCTACCATGATGAGTCAGGGGCCACGCTGAGACGCTGATAAAAAAAGACCCTGGCCCTTTGCTCAGAAAATCGTGTGCATGTACTCACCTGTCTGCAAAACCGTGTCCTGCAGCAGGTTCACAGGCTCCCAGAAGCCCACCCCAGCCCCCAGCAGATCCGGCCTGAGGATCCGATGCTATTTCAGGCATGGCCAGCTTCCTGGCACCTGGCAGTCACCACCTTTCGGATGGGGCCGTAGCTTTGCTGTCCTTGTCCCCTCCGAATCCCCTAATCTCAAATTGCACAGTCAGCTGCTCCCCACACCTGCCTCACACTGCACCCCAACACTGTGCCTTCTGTTAGAAAGAGCATTTACTGAGCCCTTTCAGACCTGAAATCCGAGTCTAAAGGCAGCATTGAGGGACCAAGATGCTCAGTACAGCATTCACTGTAATTGCAGAAAAATGGACCCGAGCTAGAGTCCCGTGAGAGGTGATGTTACATGTACGTGAAACTCCCTCAGCAGGGTACGAGGCAGTCACTAAAAATAATGTCTGTGAAGCTTATTCAGTAATAGGGAAAAGTATGAATTTTAAATTCATAATAAAATAGTAGGAAGTATAGTGTAGATAGTGATAATGATTATGTAGGAAGATATTTATGCATGAATGAGATCTGTGAAGTAATAAACAAAATTGTTTCTCTTATAGGGTTAAATGAAAAACAGGATGCAAGGCTGTATGTCCTGTGTGATCACTACACACACTCACACTCATCCACACATATACACACTCATACAATGCTCAGACACACTCACATACACTCACACACTCATTAACACACATACACTCACACACACACACACTCACACTCACACAAAAAAAACCCTGCAGAGAAACACAACCAGAGGCTCACAGCTATTTTCTCCAGGTAACAGACCCATGGATGATTCTTTTCTTTTTCCTTCTATATATCTTCCACACTTTCTTTAAGGGTATTTAGGCATTTACATGGCCCAGGTAAACTTATGCTCCTAAGGTTCTCCTTTCTAAAAAATTGTGATTAAAATACAAATTATGGACAAAACACTTGGCCCTACCCAACTTAAAATGGATTCACGGGGTAGGGTGGGGGGGGGGGGGAGGCTGGGTAAGGGGAACATGGGGCAGTTTTCGGGCAGTGAAACTATCCTGTATGATACTATAATGCTGGAGCATGACATTGTGCATTTGTCAAAACCCACAAAACAGAGAGTGAACCCAAATGTAAACCGTGGGCTTTAGCAACTGACAACGCATCAGTATTGGGACGTCAGTGGCAACAAATGTACCACAGTGACGCAAGATGTGAATAACTGGGGACACTGCGCTTGTGTGTGTGTGGAGGGGAAGGACATATGGGAAGTCGATAGCTGCTGTGCAATATATCTATAAACTTAAAATGACTCCAAGAATAATGCTCATCCATTAAAAAAAGGATTCCTGATGAATCTACGCAGTGTCTTTTGCTCCTTGAGCAATGAGGGTCCACCTGGTGAAGCTTTCACCTGTGTCTCTGCAGCTCTGACCCCGCGCCCTCCCTCCACCCGCTTTCCTTAGGGGTCACCTCCTCGTTTTCTGAGCCACCCCAGACACTGTACTCACCTCCTCCTGGCCAGATCCGCCGGCTCCCCGCTGCCGGGCCCCACAGTGTGGTCAGCAGGTGTTTCGCTGCCTGAGTCCAGCGCAGCCAGCAGCTCGGGCTGCCAGGCAGCGGGCAGCACCACGCTCAGAAGCTGGTGCAGCGTCCGCCCGGGCACCATGGCCAGCTTGGCCAGGTACGATGCCAGCCGCAGCTCCTAGGACAGTGAGCAGAGGGAGTTCAAGCCCTCGCCGCCTCCCACCTTGACAGATGTTATTTTTTCATGTGCTACATTCTCAGGACTTTTTGTCCTAGAGTGGTAAATACTTTCGTAGCCCAGTCTTGGAACCGTGTTCCCAAATTCACAGGCCTGTCCAAAAAGCCTGTTTTGTCAGCAACCTTGGATCCCCGGGAAGGTTTCAAAGGTTTCCTGCATCTCTTCCAACTACATTCAACTTGGGGGACAGGACCCCAATCCCCCAGCTGTGCTGGTTTGAAACTGTGATACACTCCAGAAAAGCCATGTTCTTTAACCCTGTTTCAGTATTGATGGGTGGCATATTTTGATTAAGTTGTTTCCACGGAGATGTGACCCATGCATTGTAGGTGGGACCTTTTCAGTAGGTGGCTTCCATGGAGATGTGTCTCCATGCATTCAAGGTGGGGTCGCTTACTGGAGTCCTTTAAGTGGAAACCATTTTGGAAAGAGCAGACAGAGCCCACACAACCAGAAACCTTTGGAGATGCAGAAAGGAATGCCCTCCAGGAAGTCGTCTGAAGAAGCTGGGAGAGAAAGCATGCAGACATCCCATGTGCCTGCCCAGCTGAGAGAGAAACCTTGAACTTCTTTGGTCCTTTCTTTGGAATTAAGATATCTTTCTCTGATGCCTTACTTTGGCCATTTTTATGCCTTAGAACTATAAACTTGAAACTTAATAAAAGCCATTCCATTCCTGAGATATTGCATTCTGGCAGCTTTAGCAACTAATACACCAGCGTAAGCTCTGGCCTACAGCGGGGCCAATTAGCATGTCCCTCCTCCCCGTGTCCCGTGAGGTGGTATTGCATGGAGGGGGGTTACAGGCTCTGGAAACAACCAAAAAGGCCCCCAGCAGATGGACCATAACAAACTGTGCTCCATCTACCCCACCAAATAAAAAGAACGAACTGGGTGGATCTCAAGGGCAGAATGGTGCATGAAAAAAAAAGCCTATCTCTAGAGGTCACATACTGCAGGATTCCAAGTATAACATTCTCAGAATGCCACAACTTAGGGACAAAGAACAGAAGAGTGGTGAGGGGTTAGGGACGTGGTGGTGGCGATGGTGGGGAAACAGGTGGGTGTGTCTATACATTTCGGGACAGCAGAAGGGAACTCTTCATGGTGATGGAACAGTTCTGTATGTCAATTGTGGTGGTAATTAAGGGAAGCTACACGGGATAAATTGGTATAAACTCTGCACCTACGTCACACTAATGCCAACTTCCTGGTTTTGGTATTGCACGATCGTTTTGTAAGATGCAAGCACTGGGGGAAACTGAGGGCAGCACAGGGCAGGGAGAGGACACAGGACCTCTCTGTACCACCTTTGCAGTTCCTTGTGAACTGAAAATTATTCCAAAAGAAAAATATCTTTAAATAGAGTGCAGCCTCTGTACTCTGAGAAACCTGTGCCAAGTTCCCAGGCCTCCAGCAGGGAACTGCGTGTCCCTGGACAAATGTTCTTGCCTCTCTCGGCACCTCAGCCACCTCTGTCAAATGCGGGTGATGACCATACCTGAGTCAAGGGCCTTTGAGGACAGAACGAGGTGGAGCAGGTAAAACTGCCCATGCTGTGAAGACACAGAAAACAGCCCCTTCTACCAGTAACAGGTCACCATGCCACCCAAGCCAGGCCAATTGGAGACCTTCCCTGGAGTTTTATATAGCAATGTTGGGAGAGGAATGCTCTTTGCTATTGAGCTCGATGCTGAAGAGTCATAAGCTCAGGCAGGGCTGCCAGCTGCCAACGTCCCCCTCTGCATGCAGAAAGCCTGTTCGTGGAGGAGAGATGGAGAGGCAGAGAGACCTCAAGAGAGCACTTTGCCCTTTGACCCCTAGATGAGTTCAGGCCAACTCAGCCCTGTTCTTGGGGGGCTGGTCAGGGGACCAGCACTTTCCTTTTTATGCTCAAATTAGTTTGTGTTGGATTCCTCATTTATACCCAAAAAGAATTCTGACTTTACAAGACACCTGCAAGTACTGAGTGCCAAGCAGCGGGTGCCCAGCAAGTGTGGCTGCGTCTGGATGATTTCCCTGTGGCTCCTGCAACATCCCACCACTCACCCAGCAGCTTATTCTTTTACACTTCTGGAGATCGTACCGCTGCAGACCTCCAAAATCGGTCACTGGGTTAAAGTTAAGTTGTCAGCAGAGCTCGTTCCCCCTGGGCACTCCAGGGGATCTCCTGTTGCTTTGCCTCCTCCAGGATCTAGAGGCCTCCCACATTCCTTGGCTTGTCGCCCCCTCCCTCCTCTGACTTCAAAGCGTTCCACTCCTTTCGCCACTTCCCTTGCCTCACTGCCTTCTCTGACCCTGACCCTCCGGCCGCGCTCTTTGATGGCCACTGTGATCACACGGGGCCCCCCAGATAAGTCCCACCCAAAGCTCTGAGCTCCACAGCATCTACAAAGGCCCTTTTGCTATGTGAGGTGATACTCCCTAGTTCCAGGAATTAGCATGGGGACACACCTGGAGCGCTGTACTCACCTGACTGCAGCCTAACTAGTATAGTTACTCGTTTACTCATTTAACTGATGGGGGTGGATCCTCCAGGGCTCCAGACCCTGCCCCAGTCCCTGTCTTCACGAGGCTTCCTTGCAGGTGAAAGAGACTGAGGGCGAACACACAAGCGGTAGATAGACAATATAGTATCAGGTAGTAGCAGGGGCTAGAAGGGAAACTAAGGCAGGATAAAAGGCAGAGTGATGGGTTGGGGTTGGCTATTTTAGTCGGTGACCTGGGGAGTCTCTCTCTGCAGAGGTGACGTCTGTGTGGACACCTGCATGAGGTGCGGAAGTAAGCCGGGGAGCACCAAGGGGGGGCCTTCCAGGCAGAGGGAAGCAAGGCCAGAGACTGCAAGGGGGATGCGCCCGGCAGGCAGGAAGGAAGCTGCATGGTGAGGGCAGGTGATGCAGAGGAGGTCAGGAGGCACTGGGGTTGGAATCACATCCCCCCAAGAAGACACGTTCAGGTCCTGCCCGGCGTTCCCGGGAAGGTGAACCCATTTGTGTGCAGGCCCCTCCAACGTCATCTCCAGCTAAGCTGGGCACTGCTTCATGAGCAGGCTGCACGCTTTTACCTGGCTGTATAGGGTCATGAAGGTGTCCAACTCCATGTTTTCCAGCAAATCCTCAAGGACAGCACTCTTCTGTCGCTCTTCTCTCAAACTAAGTGAAAATAAAACGCACATGAGTCTGGTTTTGTGACAAAAGAAGAACAATCTGGTCATTTGAAAAATGAAGATGAGTACATCTAGGCCATGTGATCTTTTTATTTCTAACTATTCAGAGGACAAGAGGCCCAGAAGAGACTTACCTCTTTCTGTCTAGACTACTGGGCAAATAAGAGGGTTTTGATCAAATCACCTCCCTGACAAGGATATGTTCAAGTCGTAACCCCTGGGGGCCACAGGTGTCCAATCATTCATAAATAGGAACTTTGACGATCCTATTAAGATGAGGCCAAACTGAATTGGGGCTGGGGGGAGGTTATTCCACTATGATGGAGTTCTTATAGGCAGAGGAAATTTGGACCTAGCAGGGGACAAATGGAGAGAGAGAGAGACAACAGAAGCAGAGACTGAGTTATGATCACCAGCGAGCCACCGCCAGGATGCGGCAACCTCCAGAGACACTGTGACAGGAACTGCCAGCTGTTGACACCAACCAGTCTACACCATCTGCTCTAGCAGCCCTGCACTCTGAGACGTAACATAGCAGAGCGGGGCCGCTGTAAGGGAGGGCTCCTCAGAGTAAGGCCTGCTGTGCGAGCTGACAGAGAGTTCCCCGGGGCTCTGTAGGGCGAGCTGGGGTCCTCCTACAGATGTTCTCCAGGTTGGTCGTCATGTGCTGAAGAGGACACAGACGTGGGTTTCCACCTAAAACTCCGTCCCTTTCCAGGGACGGTCCAGGTTCTGAACACAGAGATGGGTGGCGCCTCTTCATGGAATGGTCTACCCAGGCTTCCCAACTCCCTCATGAGGGCGTCGCCTCTCCTACCCCTTGGACAATTAAGAGGTCATCTGCCCCGTGTTCCTGCTGACCAGTACAGCACCAAGTCTCCGCAGGCACTACACATACCAAGAGCTCAATGGCAAGCAGTCTCCTCTCTGGAATACGTGAGTCCAAAAAACCCTAAGACCCTGCCCAGGACAACATCAGTCACTCTCCCTGAGCATGTCCCCCCACCACACAGCTTCAGCTCCTCACGTGGTGATTTCAAGGGAAATGAATGAGGCTTTGACATTGTGTTTAACAGGAAAGCATAATCAAACGAATTAAAATCACCTGAATTCGCACCATCTTGAAAACATACCCTTAAAATTGGTCGACATCTTCCAGTGGATTTGCATTGGGCATTTTCAAAACTGGAATCTCATTTTATCCAGTTTGGCACCCCATGGCTTCCACACCAACATCAGATTCACGGTGGAAAACCAGGGAGCTGTTAAAATTGTGTCTACCAAGAGTTCTTAATGACACAGGCAAAGGCTAATAGTATAACACTAACTGAAAAAATGAAAAAGACAAAAAGTGAAGATCAGGGTTCTCTGTTTCATATTAAAAAGGCAGGATAAAAAATATCATGTTTATGGCAAAAGCTGAGTAAGGCCATTTAATGGTGAGTTCATTGCATTGTGCCGAGGCCCACATCCTGATTTTGACAATGTACCTTGGTCACCAGTGGAGAAAGCTGGGTGAAGCACGGGACCTCTTTGTATTATTTTTTCAATCCTGGTGAGTCTATAATTATTTCAAAATAGAAAGTTTTTTAAAAATCATGTTTTATAAAACCCCAATGATATTAAAAGAAAAAAAAAGCATAAGATGTCAAGGAAGAAGAAAAAAGAAGGATGCTACAAAGTTAGCAGCTCTGACATAAGAGCCGAGGCGGGTCATCTCAGAATGAGTTGGAGAAGCCAGGTCTCCCCAGGCCAGCTGTGGACTGACAGCTCGCGGCCAAGACGCTTGCTTGGCTTACCTCTGCTGATGGTGCTCCAGCAATGTCTGGCTCCTGCTCAGGGCCTGCCACAGGATGGAGGAGACCTGTCTGTCAGAATCCACCTCCCCAGGCTCATTCAGCAGCGCGGGGCCCTCGGCCATCCACTGCTGCCGGCTCTCCAGGGCCTGCTGCTGCTGTGCGGCCTCCTGGTGCACCAGCTCATCCTCTAGCTTTCTTTCCAGCTCCTGGAGCTCCTGCACACAGAGGGGATAGGGGATAAGTCCACTGCTGAAGGCAAGCGGGCCACAGGACAAAAAGCCGACCTCCTTGGCAAGGCAGCAGAAGTCTGGTATGACCTGGGTCTTGCCTACCCTTGGAGGTACTACCCTTTGGTACCCTCCAGCAGTACCAAATTTGGGGCCAAGACTGCCCCATATCCTCACCTACTCCGCCCCTCTGCATATGCTGTTACCTTGTCTGAAGTGCCCTTCCTTACTTTCCTGGCCAATAACAACTCTTCTTGCAAGTTCTGGCTTCAGAAGAAACTCCTCGGTGAAGGGCTTGTGGAACCTCCTCTCCACACTCCCACTCCCTGCCCCATGTATATGCCCATATTTTAGCAGTTGTGTTCTTACCCCTAGGACAGGTTGCCTCTCACTGGCCAAAGAGAATAAGTCTGCATTCTTTAGGCCAAGTCACTCAGATAATCTGGTATGAGAGAATGTCTGCAGCCTCTCCTGCTTCTTAGCTAAAAAAGGTTCAGAGATCTTTCTTCAAGACTGGCAGAAGAAAAATCAACCAAAGGCAACGTGAGGTCAAAGCATGTAAAGGCTTATATCCCAGCCGAGGCACTTGGGTTTTATCCCAGGGCCACAGGAAACCTTTGAAAGCTGTTGAGCAGGGGCTTCAAACATGGTGAAATTCATAATGATAAAGATCCCTCTCGTGGCAGCATCACAAATGGAAATATAACTGAAGACAGAGTTTCCATAAGCACAAAGGTACAACTTCTCCACGTGAGTTTTTGGCAGTGATCTTTGTCAAACTGTTTACAATGCCAGGCACCTGGGCCAAAGGATGACATTTTGGAAGTGCTGGCCCCAGATCACCGCATGGGGGAGGAAGACTTGAACTGTGCCTGCCATTGCCACTGAAGAATATGGCAGAGCACAAGATCCACCATAAAACAGTTTTTCAAGCTATCAGTGACCTCTGGTTAGGAAGAGACACAAAGATGATGGATGGATACGCAGACAGACAGATCAACAGACAGATAATGATAGATAGAAAGATAAATAAGTGACAGATAGATGTTAGATAGATAGATAGGTAGGTAGGGAGACAGATAGACAGACAGATGAACAGATAGATGGATAGATAGATAATAAAAGACAGATGGTACATGGATGGATGGATGGGTGGATGGATGGATGGGTGAATGGATGGATGGGTGGATGGAAGGATGGATGGATGGATGGATGGATAGATAATGACAGACAGATGCAGATAGAGAAATAGATAGATGATAGGTAGATGTAGAGAGAGTCCCAGGCCTTTTGTTGTCTTTGAGGGCTTCAGGGGTGCATGAGATGTGGCCCTCTCATCTGGAAATGCACAGACAGATGTGTACAACAGTTACTGTGGTGGCTAATGGCTGTGATCTGCTATCACAGAGGGTTATGGGAACATAAAGCTGGAAGAGACCAACTCTGCCTGAAGAGATCACAGTTGGCTTCACAGAGGAGGCAACATTTGGACTTGTCTTAAAATGTGGGAAGGTATTTGCAAGGGGATGGGCAGAAGTGTTCGAGGCAGAAGGTCCTTCAAAGGGACAGTGGCTTGACCATGGCTTAAGTGTTCAAATGGCAGGTGTGATTCCGGATGGCTAACATGTAGAGTCCAAGCGAGGGCATGTTTCATCTGCAAAATGGGCATAATAACATCATGGGGCTGTTGAGAGGGAGAAATGCTGAACACTGTACCGTGGACTCAATGAGAGCTCAAGTTTAGCTAATTATCAATGTTATTTTAATTTTTCAGGTCTAGACACTCCAGCGCAGTGAAGCTGTGCAGTCAAAGTCAGAAGTGAGAAAACTTTTCAGGCAAATTCCACCAACTGAGTGGCCAGCAACACATGGGAAGTAAGAGAAGAATGGAGGAGACTCAGGTTTCAGCCTCAGAAAAGTGCAGACAGCAATTGAAGCCAAAATGAAAAGACAGTGGGTACAGTAAGTTTGGGGTCCCCTTATCAGTTAAAAGTCCATTTTATCTACATTTTCCATCCTTCCCACAGGGCCTGTGATCTGATGCATCCTTGCTTGTGTTTCAGTTTCACCAAATGACTCAAAATCTTTCGTCAAATTAGACGTACCTTGGTATAGTTTTCTTAGGAACCATTTCTTTTAAAGCATTTAATTTTATGCTTTAAAAAAAACAAAAAGTCACCCGAATGTTGAACAGCTTAAAAACTCATTCACACTGGGAAACTGGTTCACACTAAATGATCAAATGGCAGAATAAAGGTCTATTATCTGGGAAAAAAACAACAGGTGCATCTTCCCCCAAAATGCAAGCTGAAGAAATAACTGCATCATATCCATCGTCTTTACTTCAATTTAATAATACAATGTAATATGATTTATTATCAGTTCCTTCCAGTGCAGGGCATATTAACTCATCCATACCAAATCAACTAGAAATAGGAAGCAGTGATGTTACTCAAGAAAGCTTTAAGATAAATTTGAAAATGTAGGTGTTGCATTCCCTGACTATTAAAAGAAATCAGATGTTCTCAAGTAAAAGGGGGCATTGTTTTAAGGCTGGCCCAACAGTGTTTGCCAGGGACTTCATAGGAGCAGATGAGTTGTGAGCCAAGAGCCAAGAGGCTTCCAAGTTCTGTGTTCTCATTCCATCCTTAACTGACCTGTCCCACCCTTCTGCAGCTTCATTTCCTCCATCGGTGAGATGGGCAGAGGCCTGCCTCCATGCTCCCGCTTCTCAGCGTGAGGACAGTCTCTGGGGGATTTGGGAAATACACTTTAGAGGTTTCCTTCTATTCTTAATCCAGTAAGGACTTTTCACTTTGATGGATGTTGAATTCAAATGCTTAATCTGTATTTACTGAAATGACCTTTTATTTTTTCTCTCCTTTAATCGGGTAAATTTTTTAAAATGGATGTTCTAAGGTTATACCCACTTTATATTCCTGGGGTAAACTCAAGCTGACCATGATGTGTTTTTTTTATTCATGGCTGTATTATGTTTTATTATTGCTATTTTGCTTACACATTACATCTACCTTTATGAGTGAGATTGAATTGCAATTGTTCTACCTCATACTATTCATTTTAGGCCAATTTAACAAGTTGAAGCATATTCCTTCATTTTCTAATCTCAGGAATCATTTTTATACGACTGGAAAATTCTGATCCTTAAAAATCTGATGGAACTCACCTATAAAACAATTGAGGTTGAGTGTTTTTTTGTGGGTGAGAAAAATTTCAACTATGGAATCAATTTCTTTGAAGGTAATATGACAACATAGTCTTTTTTTCACCTCGAATCAGTTTTGGCTTTAATATTTGTCTAGGAACTCTTCCATCGCATTTCAGTTTTCAAATTTAGCTGCATTAAGTTGTTCATACTCTGGTCATACTCTGTGCCAGTTTGAAAGACTTTATGTACTCTAGAAAAGCCATGTTTTAATCCTAATCAATCTTGTGGGAGTAACAGTTTCTTCTAATTCCTATCCAGTACTATAGATTGGAAACTTGATTAAGTCATATCCATGGAGTTGTGACTCAATCAATTATGGGTATTAAACTTGATTAGATGGAGACGTGTCTCCACCGACTCTAGCTGGGTCTTGATCAGTTTACTGGAATCCTATAAAAGGGGAGACACTTTGGAGAGAGTTCCTTTTGCGAACAAGGAGAGAGTTGCAGAACCATGACAAAATGGGGGAGAGAACCACAGAGTCAACCACCCAGCGACCTTTGGAGATGAAGAAGGAGAATGCCACTGGCAGCTTCATGAACCGAGAGGCCTGGAGAGGAAGCTAACAGATGCTGCCATGTTTGCCACATGCCCTTCCAGAGAAGAGAGAATCCCTGAACTTCATCAGCCTTCTTGAACCAAGGTATATTTCCCTGGATGCCTTAATTTGGACATTTTTATAGATTTGCTTTAATTGGGACATTTTCTCAGCCTTAGAACTTTAAACTAGCAACTTATTAAATTCCCCTTTTTAAAAGCCATTCCATTTCTGGTATGCTGCATTCCAGCAGCTAGCAAACTAGAACATCCTCTTATATGTTAAAATTCTTAACACATCTAGAGTTATGCTGTTTTTTACATTCCTGATATAATTTATTTGTCCCTTGACTCTTTTTTTAATGATCAGGCTTGCCACAGATTTCTATATTTCATTAGAATCTGTTTTAAAAATCAGCTTTTCACTTTGATTCTTACCAAGGTAATTTTGGTTTCAATTTATTTATGCTCTTCTCTTCCTTCCTGCTATTTTCTGCAGGTTCATTTTGTTGTTCCCCCATCACCACCAAATTTTCATTTGACCTTAACTGTGAGCCTTTCCTTTTTCTAATGTAAGTGTTTAGTGTATAAAGTTCTTTCTAAAAACTGCTTTCACTGAATCCTACAAGTTCTGATATGTAACATTTACATTATTTTTCTGTTCTAGATATTTAAAAATCTCCATTGTTTCTTGGACCCATGAATTTATTTACAAGTGTGTTTTAAAATGTCTAAATATATGGACTTTTTGTAATTATTTTTTAAAGTGATTTAAAACTTAATTGTTTTGTTGTCAAAAAGGTGGTCAGAAAAATACTGTATGGCCACTTTTTGAAACCTTTTCCAAGCGTGCTATAGAAGAATGTACATTCATTAACTGTCAGCTGTGAGAGTCCTTATATGTCCTCTAAATACACAGTTCAGTGGTGTTGGTTAGTTTATTTATATCTTTACTTGTGTTTCATCTGATTGACCTATCAATTACTGAGCAAGATGTACAGAACTTCCCCACTATGATGATAGATTTATCAACTTCTCCTTGTTCTAACAATTTTTCCTTGTGCTATTTTGAGTCTTTTTTAAGTATATGTGCATTTAGGACTGCTGCACACTCTGGGAAAATTGGATTTTTTTTATCATTTTTACATTATCTTTGACTTTTTTAAACAATTTCACAAATCATTTTGTATTCTATACTGATATCTAAACTCTGGGGATTTTTATCTAGTTTTTCACTTCTTCTGCTCACAGGTCATCTTGTCTTGCCTCTTTACATCATGTTCAGTTTTCTTTCTTCTTTTTCTAAATTGAGAACTCACATTTGGCTAAATATAATCTGTGGAAATCCTCAGATTGAAAATATTTTTTCTCTGGAGAGCATCTGCCTTGCTTCTGCAGGCACCAGGATGGGCTGCCACTTGGGAACCATTTTAATTTAATTTATCAGTTTGGGGGCTCCCTATCTGAGCAGTTCAAATACATTTCAGCTCCTTCCTAGATGAGAGGAAGTCTCTGATTACAAATTCACAGGGGAGACTTCTCCCCACACCTGGAGTAGGGGTGAGGGCAGACTGGCTTCCCTGATGGTTTCTTTTGCCAGTGGGTGACGGTCTCCCTCTACCCACTCACTGAGCCTTCTACCAGGTTAGGGCGTCCCAAGGCCTCATCAACTAGTCCCCAAAGTGAGTCCCCAAACCCACGGTTTCCACGTTTCTGCCTTTACCACAATGGTGTAAATTAGTTTCCAAATTTTCTATCTACCTCTGTGATTTAGCTTAATCAGGGATTTCCTTGGCTCTTGGAGGTTTCCCTATTCTCTTCTGAATGCAGCAAATCAGTAAAACTTATCTTTATCTCTATTTCTCCAGCATTTGGATGATGTCTGCTGGAAGCTACAGATGCTCCAACTTCCTTTCTACCCCTAAAATGGTCATCACATGCAGGGGCTTTGTGTTTGCTGGTAAAGCAGTCTGGACTCAGTAGTTTACTGTTGGTCATTACTTTTTTTTTTTTTTTGACTCATTTATTGTGATATTTACTTTATTGCATTGGTCTGGAACTGAATCTACTATATCTCTGATGTATGTATACCTTTATCTTTTTTGGAGAAATGTCTATTCATGTCCTTTGCTCATTTTTTTTTATTTTTTTATTTTTTATTTATTTATTTATTTATTTTTATTTTTTTCTCTCTATTACCGTTTTATTTCTTTTTCTGTTGTCTTCCTATTTCTTTTTCTAAATTGATGCAAATGTACTAAGAAATGATGAATATGCATCTATGTGATGATATTAAGAATTACCGATTGTATATGTAGAATGTTGGTCATTGCTTTTTAAAGAAATTGTGTGGGTCCCTCTTGGTGGCTCGAGTGGGAAAGTCCATGACGTGGCACAGGTGGGTTGAAGTCAGGAACTGAGGTCCCTTTCTGGGACCTGTCTTTTCTGAGCCATGCAAACTTGACCAAGATGCCACCTTCTTGCATCTCAATTTCTTTACCTGAGAACTGGGCACATGGACAACACCTACTTCTCAGTGGGGCTCAATAATTAATTGATATGATGTAGAAGAAAAAGTACACGGCAAACAGCATAAGACTGCAATTTATTATGTTTAAATGAGATCGTCTCCGTTCACTACTTACTAGGGCCACCTACCTCATGCCAGGGACATCACAAATGTAAATGCCTGTGCTGGTTTGAAACTATTATGTACCCCAGAAAAGCCATGTTTTAGTTCTGGTCCAATCTTGTGGAGAGCAGATTTATTATTTAGGGTAGGAAACTTTGAATGGATTGTTTCCATGGAGATATGACACATCTAGTTATGGGTGTGACCTTTTGGTTAGATGACTTCCATGGAGATGTGATTTCACCCGTTCGAGGTGGGCCTTGATTAGTTTACTGGAGCCCTTTAAAAGGGGAAATATTTTGGAGAAACTTCAGAGCCAACAGGAGACCCAGATGACTGGAGATGTAGAAAGAAACATCCCCAGGGAAGCCATTTGTAACCAGAAGCCAAAGGACCAGCCAACACCAGCTACATGTCTTCCCAGCAGACAGACATGCTCTGGACCCATTGGCCTTTCTTGAGTCAAGGTATCTTTCCCTGGATGCCTTAGTTTGGACATTTAGAACTGTTAACTTGCAACTTGATAAATTTCCTTTTAAAGAGCCCTTCCATATCTAGGACATTAAATTCCAGCAGCATTTCTCAAACTGACACAATGCCCTTTTCCTTGCTATAAATAATCCTCACAGACAATGGCTGAAATTCTAAAATGTACACATAGAAGGCCTAAAATCAGTCTTAGAGACCTCTATTACCTTAGCTTTTGTTTTATGGATATAACTCTCACCTGGAAAAATGCAGAAATAATGGTAATAATTAGAATTGTAAAAATAAAAATTAATCCCTTCCTCCACTGCATCTAAGATAATACTACTTGAAAATGTGCTGTTATTTTTCATAATGCTATGAAAGAAACAATATGGACAACTCAACCATGACATGCCCTTAGCAGTAAGACACACCCTTTTCAGAGATGTTAACATTCAAAAAGCTTGCTTCTGAGGGCCAACGAAAGACAGAAATCTTGGGCTGAGAAAGTGCAATGTGCTCTCATGTACATGACCTCATTCAATCTTCACAATACCTCTGGGACAGACACACCAAAAGTGAAGGCCAGAAGCCCATTGATGGAGAAGAAACAGAGGTGGTTCTAGAAAGTACCATGGGGGATGGGGCCAGGCTCTGTTCCCTTCCCCCCTTTCCAAAGGTTGAGCTCACCGGGCTGTGGGACTCCAAGATCTGTGCACATGCCACTTTTGTCAGGGTCTCGGATGCACTTAGCTCTTCCAGGAGCAGGTCCTGGATGCTGAGCAGGGCAGTGTACGCCGACAGGGTCTCTGTCATCTTGGCTGCCTTCTGGAATTGCAGTGAGACCAGGGACTCTGCAAACCGCTCCTCCTGGGCCTCCAGCTGCTGTACCCTCTCCCGCAGCAATTCTCCTCGTGCCTGGGAGGGGGCCAAGACAGAAAGCGGAGAGAGGTAAGTGGAGGAAAGTGAGCACATGACTGATAAATGGCATCCTTTTAGATTTTGTGATGGCATCAACCATTTGTTCAGGATTTCAAGATCCTTCCCACATTAAACACTAAAACAAGGATACACAGTAAACTTTCAGTGAGCTCCTGTAAGACCATGGCTGGTCCCCTACTTATACAACTCTAACAGGCTTCTGGAAATCAGCTGTCATTAATTCCCTATTTATCATTCTCAAAAGTTAGTCTCCACATGTGGCTACCCAGTACAAAACCCTTCAATGGCTTCCCACTTCCTAGGGGATTGAAGCTCAAACTTCTTAACCTGGCCTACAAGATTCTTCCCACCCAGATCTCAACAAAGGTAAACCTGGAAAGGTTCAGGTTGTTCTTCTGCCAGCCCCTGCACCACCCCTGGGACTTGGGCCATTCCTAATATTTGCCATTCCATACACCCCCAGCTCTTCACGTCTAACCGCCTTTGCTCCTGCTTGCTTCTCTAACTCGAATGCTCCTTCCATTCTTGTCTTACTGAAAATCCCCTATTTGTTCTTTGGGTCTCAGGTCTCCAACTAATCCCAATGCACATCCTTACTTCTGCAAATGTTTGTCCTTTTCTTCTCTGGGTTTCCTTCCTTCAGCACCCTAGTCCTCACCACTGCTTCCCTCAGTGCCATGTGAGCTCCTCCAGGGCAGAGCTCCCCCGAAGCTCAGTAAATTCCAGATGCAGGAATTCCTAGCCCCCATGCACTCAAGCAAGGAGTTCATTCCAGTTTCCATGTATTTTTTTCTCTACTACCATGGCCTCTTCGTTCTTCAGAAAAATTGCTACAGTGCTTTTCAGACTTCACCCCCTGAATCCTTCAAAAGGCAGGTCCCTGAGTGTGTGCCCTCTCCCCTGCACAAGTTGCTAAAGCACAAACTAAACAGTGGCCTGCCACAGCATAACATCTCTTTGAAGTCTTTTATCTTAAAAGTTCGTAGAGTTTTGTTTTCTGCTCTATAACCTCTTTTTAGTGCCCATCTGTTTTGTTTACATTAAGACGTTTTAAGGTAGTAGGCATCAGGAAAAATGTTTACGCAGTGCAGGGTCTGTCAGCAACTCATGGCCTGGGTTTCTCCAGCGGCTGCAGGACCTCCCTGATACCCATCCTCAGAAGAATGCAAGTCTGAGTTTGAAAACTCAAATTTCATCTCTATGATTTGTTCTTCAGGAAAAATCCAGATGCAGGGGAAAGTGTGCTAAAGCAGAAAAATAGCCTAATTGGGTGTTGTGGGCTTGGGGAGGATACCCCAGCAGGAGGAGGCTCCAAAGCCTCCTTGGAGAGGAGGGGCGGGCCTTGGAGAATGAGCAGGACCACAAATGGAAAGCACTTGGGCAGACAGACACTGTGGGCACCTGCTATCTGGTTTGCAGAAAAACTCAGCAGATGTAAAGGGCCAGAAGGAACTTACAGTCATGGGATGAAAACATCAGCCCCCTGGAAGAAAGAGAGACTCATTCTAACATTCCCTGGTTGAAAAGAGTCCACCGTGTCTTGTTCCAAAGGGAGGCTGGTAGACCTGGGCTCTCCCTAATTGGGAGGACCAGGGGGCGACCACTCACCCCCAGTTTGCACAGTGACTGCAGATGACGGGGCTTGGCCTTGGGGTGGGCCTTCTGCAAGGGCCAGCCTGCAGAGTGGGCACAGTTGGCACGAGGTTGGGACCCCAAGGCTGTATCCCACGTCTTCTATAGAGGGACATTCTGGCACCAGAGTTGTTCAAGTGCTTTACAGATCGTAACCACTTCCCAGGTAAATTCCCTCTTTCTGCACTTATTTTTCCACAGAAAATTTACATTACTAACAGAATAGAGAGTTACACCTTTATTCATTCATCCAAAAAATATTTAATGGGCACTAACCCTGTACAAGAGAAAGCATGGGCAGGGCAGCAGGGGAGGTGCTAGAGAAGAAGGACAAATGAATGAGACAAGGAGCTCGCTCTCACAGTTCTCCTAGTTAGGAGGGGAAGCTAGAGCAGTGCTGAAGAGCACGGGTTCTGGACACTGGCGCCCTGGGCTGGAGTCCCAGTTCTGTGGCTTACTAACTGCTGACCTTGGTCACACTAATTAAGCTCTCTAGGCTTCCATTCTTTCATCTGTAAAATGGGGATAACAATACCCCCACAAAACCCCAGCTTAATTAAAGTGTAATTGCCTACTCTAATCTATGTGTATTTATACTGCACAATACAAGTCCTGACATATGTATACACGTATGTAACCATTGCCTTAATCCTTCATCATTCAACATCATCCGAGCTCTCCTCCACATCCCCACATGCTTTGTAATCTCACCCCCTGCATCCCCATCCTGCCCCGGCTACTGCTGGTCTGTTTTCCGACACTACAGATCAGTCTGCATTTTCTGGAGTTTTCTATAAATGGAATCACACAGTGTGTACTCTTATTTTGTCTGGATGGTTTCACTCAGCATCATTATTTTGAGATTCATTCTCCTTTACTGCATTCTCTTGGATTGAGTATTTATGTCCTCATCCCATCTCCTTTGTTGGGTTACTAGCAGTAACTCTCTTAGCACTTCAGTGGTTTCTTTTAACACACCAAACCTACCTTGACACAACATTGTGCCACTTCACGTGGAGTATAAAAACCTTAAAATAATACACTTCCATTATTCCTTCCTGGTCTTTATGTTATTTTTGTCATCAACTTTAATTCTATGTCTTATAATGCTCATGCTTTTTTGTTATGGTTTTTATTGAAACATTTAATTCAAAAAGGGATTGTTTAAATAAGAAAAAATCCTACGTATTTACCCATATGCTTATCATTCATTCATTTCTTGGTGTAAATCCAGATATACATCTACTTTCTGCCTGAAGGATTTCTCTGAACATTTTCTGCATTTTTGGGTGATAAAGTCTTTCAGCTTTTCTATGTCTGAAAAATGTTTATTTTGCCTTCATTTTTGAAAACTATTTTTTTCTGGATATAGGAGTCTAGGTGAAAATTCCTTTTCCCACGGCAGTTTGGTGACATTGGTCCACTTTTTGCTTGCATTATTTTTAAAGAGAAATCTGCTGCCCACCTAATCTGGTTCTTTGTATGTAATGCATCTGTGCTGGTTTGAAATGGTTGTGTACCCCAGAAAAGCCATGTTCTTTACCCCTGATTCAGTATTGCTGGGTGGGAGCTTTTGATAAGTTGTTTCCGTGGAGATGTGACCCACCCAATTGTGGGTACTAACTTTTGATTAGGTGGTTTCCATGTAGATGTGTCTCCACCCATTCAGGTGAGGTTGTAAGAGGGAACCATTTTGGAAAAAGCTTTAGAGCCCACACAGCCAGAGACCTTTGCAGATGCAGAAGGAAAATGACCCCGGGAAAGCCTTATGAAATGAGAAGCCTGCAAAAAAAGCTAGCAGATGTCACTGTGTGCCCTCCCAGATGACAGGTGGATGTCATTAGCCTTTCTTTCTTTCTTTCTTTTTTTTAGTCATTCTGCCTTTCTTTTTAAAAATTATTTTTATTGATAAAACTTGACATAAATGTTCCATGCATGGTGTGCAATCAATAACTCAAAATATCACTGCATAGTTGTATATTCATCACCATGATCATTTTCAGAACATTTCCATCACTCCATAAAAAGAAATAAAAAGAAAAAATTAATACATACCATAAGCCTTACCCTTACCTTTCCTTGACCACTAGTATTTCCATCTACCCAATTTATTTTAACCTTTGTCCCCCATATTATTTGTTTATTTTTTACCCATATTTCTTTTTTACACATCTGTCCAAACTCTGGATAAAAGGAGCACCAGAAACAAGGTTTTCACAATCACACAGTCACATGGCAAAAGCTATATCATTACACAACTGTCTTCAAGAATCAAGGCTACTGGAACACATCTCAACAGTTCCAGGTACTTTCCTCCAGCCATTCCAATACACCATAAACTAAAAAGGGATATCTATATAATACATAAGAATAACTTCCAGGATAACCTCTCAACTCTGTTTGAAATCTCTCAGCCAGTGACACTTTATTATGTCTCATTTCTCTCTTCCCTCTTTTGATCAAGAAGTCTTTCTCAATCCCATGATGCTGGGTCCTGGCTCATCCTGGGATTTCTGTCCTACACTGCCAGGGAGATGCACACACCTGGGAGCCATGCCCCACATAGCAGCGAGGGCAGCGAGTTCACCTAATGAGTTGGCTTAGAGAGAGCAGCCACATCTGAACAACAAAAGGGGTTCTCTGGGGGTGACTCTTAGGCTGAATTTTAAGTAAGCTTACCTTATCCTTTGCAGGAACAAGTTTCACAGGAGTGAACCCCAAGATTGAAGGCTCAGCCTATTGATTTGGTTGTCTCCATTGCATGCAAGAATATCAGAAATTCTCCAAATGGGGAAGTTGAATATTTCCACCTTAAAATTTGAGGAATTCCCAGCCATTATTTCTTGATACATTTTTTCTATCCTCCTCTCTCACTCTCCTTTCCTTCAGGAAATCCAATTACCCATCTATTAGGCTACAAAACTGTCATACTCACTTTTTGTTGTTGTTTTATTTTAAATAGTTCTTTTGTTGCTGTCTTCAAGTTCACTAACCATTAAATCTGTGATATCTAATCTGCTGCTAATCCCATTCCGTTTATTTTATCTGACATTATCATTTTCTTCTCTAGCAGTTTGATTTTTTTTTTGTTTTATATCTTCCATATCTCTATTTACTTTTGGGGAACACATGAAATATAGTTGTCATGACTCTTTTAGTGTCTTTCTCTACAAGTTCTAGCATTTATGTCAGTTCTGTGTTGGTTTCAATGGCTTATTTTTCTCCTCAATAGTAGTCATATTTTCTTTTTTAAGCTTTTTTTTCCTTAAAAAAATTTTTTTTGTCATTTTTTTTAAATTAGAATTTTACCTTGTTGGGTACTGGATATTTTTGCATTTCTGTAAATGCACTTGAACATGTTCTGGGACTCAGTTAAGTCACCTGGAAACAGTTTGATAATTTTCAGCCTTGTTTTGAAGATCTGTTAGGTGGAGTCAAGGACGGTATTTCATTTAGGACTCATGACCCACCATGAGGCAAGACCCTTTTGATATCCTGGGAATGATGAGCTTTTCCACTCTGTCTGGGTGAACTGTCACTTTTCCCAGCCCTGGGTGAGCCCCAGGCACTATTCTCTCTAATCTGACTGCTGGCTGCAGGAATGCGGACCTTTTCCTGAGGCAGAGGGGAAGATGTGGAGAGCCTGCTGGAGCTTTCTAGATACCACGAGGGACTGGGGCATGGGGGTTGAGCAGGAAATGGAAGGGAAGTCTCCCCTATTGAGCTTCCCCCCTGCTCCGTGAAAGGGGTTTTACGTGTTATGGCCACGCAGTCTTGCTTAATCCTGAAGCTCTGCAGTGAGGTGGGGGTCTGAGCACAGTGAAAGCCCCAGCCCCCTGCGGAGATGCCCAACGTGAGGGGTGCTGCAAACTTTTAATTTACATACTACATATCTGATGTGTGGCGGAATACCTAAAACCTGTTGCATATTCTCTAAGTACAATGTAGAAAGTGAATTTTAGAAAAGAAAGAGCCTCCAAAATTCTCGTTTCTTCTTGTTTGAGCAGCTTAACATGATCATTCCAGCACCATGAGACTGTGTCCCCAGGGGGAGATTCCATCTTTTGTCTAAGAGAACTCACAGGAAAGGGTACAGATTTGCATTTCTAGGAGGTATTAATGGCAAGCTTCATTAAATAGTCAAGCTATAGAAAATAATAAAAATCCATTGGCAAAATAATATGTTGCTAAATACTTGCATCTTAAATGAGAATTTGCAACAACTACTTAACTTGTTTTTCAGGATAGCAACAAGGACTTCAAAGAAGAGGTTTTTTCCTATGCATTAGGATGACCTTTAAATGCATCGTAAAATGAACTGTGAACAAGCAGGGAGTTACTGGGAGTCTAAGGAGTTCAATAAATCACATCCCTATTCCTTGCCAAGGTTGGGAATCTAATACAACCACATGCCTGGCTAAGCCAAAAAGAGGTTAAATTTCAGCTTTAATACCGATGAAAGTGAGACTGAAGAACGTAGCTCAGATGCGTGACCGAACAAATACACTCTCCCTCAAGCAGCAGGCCTTCTCCACCAGCTCCCCACAAATAGAGACAGCAGGAGCTTCTGCAGAGGAGGAAGCTGAGCTGAGCAGGCCCAATCCCTTCTTGCAAACCCACCAGGTAACTCCCTCCTTGGAGAACCCTGAGCCAGAGATGGAGAGAGGAAAGGAAGGTGCTGGTTTGAAAGGATGATGTGCCCTAGAAAAGCCTTTTAAACCTGATCCATCTTGTGGGAGCAACTGTTTCTTTTAATCCTTCTTCAATAATGAAGGTTCACATCTTTTGATTAGATTATCTCCATGGAGATGTGGCATGCCCAATTGTGGGTATTAACCTTTGATTAGAGGGAGATGTGACTCCACCCATTTTAAGTGGGTTTTTATTAGTTTACTGGAATCCTTTAAAAGAGGAAACATTTTGAAGAGCTACCAGAAGCAGAGAGACACAAGAACCATGAGAGCCCTCACAGCCAGAGACCTTTGGAGATGAACAAGAATAACTTCCCCAGGGGAGCTTCCCCAGGGAGATGAAACAAGAAGCCTGGAGAGAAAGCTAGCAGATGTCATCATGTGGCCTTCCAGCTAAGGGCAAAACCCTGAATGTCATACGCCTTTCTGAACTGAGGTAACATTCCCTAGATGCCTTAGATTGGACATTTCTGTAGCCTTGCTTTAATTTGAACATTTCCACAGTCTCAGAACTGTAAATGAGCAAACTATAAAATTCCCCTTTTTAAAAGCCATTCCGTTTCTGGTATATTGCATTCCAGCAGCTAGCAAACTAGAACAGAGGTTCACAAGCTAGCATCCCTCCATCTGGAAAGGGAAAAACAGAGAGTGGACCACACCAAGAATCTCACATCCAAATGTTGGGAAAAAAGGCTGGTGAAATTCTGCAGAAATATCTGAGCCCTTGTGGATGCCCATTCTACGGGCTCCCCTCTCATACATCAGGTTGCTGGCGGGGGGGTGGGGGGGTTACTCCCAGAGGGAGTGAGAAGATGGAAGGTGTTTCTTCTCAGTAAACCTCCTAGCAAACTGAACCCAACAGTCCATTAAAAGGATTATATACCATGATCAAGTGGGATCAAGTGGGATTTTATCCCAGATATGTGAGCGTGGTTCAACATAAGAAAATCAATTAATGTGATACTCTACATTAACAGGATAAAGGGGGAAACCCCCCATGATCTTCTCAATTGAAGCAGAAAGGGCATTTGACCGAATCCAGCACCCTTCTTGATTAAAAAGAAAAACAAAACACTTAGAAAACTAAGAATAGAAGGAAACTTCCTCAACATGAAAAGGTATATATAAAAAATCCAACAACTAACATCATGCTTAACAGTGAAAGACCAAAAGCTTTCCCTCTGAGACTGACCCCAGATAAAAGCAGTAGATTCTCTGCCTGATGTGCTCAAATGACCAATTCCTGAGATACCAGGGTTTCAAAGGAGAAAGAGTCTATTGCTAGGTGCGAAGTAGGAGAGCAGATGACCAATCGGCCTAAAAATCTATCTCCCTGAACTGCAGTAATTCTGACAGTTTAATAGCATTAAAGGATAGGCAGTTTTAGGATAATGAGCACAACGGTTCCATATGATGTAATTGCAGCTGATCAAATGATTGAGCATGCACAGATTGACTACATGTGTATGTATGTAATAAAATGGCAGCCTTAATACGATGATGGGCTCGATTTTTAGTATTATAATGAGGCATAGGTCACTTACAGGTTAAAGTCCAAATTACTGTACATGTCAGGTGGGCCCATTTTGGTTAGCTACAACTTCAGTTGTCAAGATAACTTTTGAATTGGGGTGGGTTAGTTCTGGGCTGACTCAAGGCCCTTCATTAATACGTATTAGGGGCTGTTGTTAGTTGTCTCAAGACCCCAAAGTAAATAAACTGGATAAAACAGGTACAAGTAAGGGTCTGTCACAAAGTTTTTACAATCACAAGGGCTCCAAGATAAAGGTTATTAAAATCATCATCAAAGATCAAGGCAGCTGGATTATTGTTCAGAAATTTCAGGTATTTCCCTCTGTCTACTTTAATATACCAGAAAGTAAAAAAGGAATATCTATATAATCATTCAGTAATCATAATCACCCCTGAAATCCTAACTTCTCAGTTAAAAGATCAGAAACAAGACAAGGATGCCCACTGTCACCACTGGTATTGAATATTGTACTGAAAGTTTTAGCCAGAACATTATGCAAGGAAAGGGAATAAAAGGAATCCAAACTGGAAAAAGACGTTTCCTTATTTGTGAAAAATCCATGACAAAGCTTCCAGAGCTAATAAATGATTCAGAAAAGTAGGGGGAAATAAATTACAAGATCAACACCAAAAAATCAGTAATGTTTCTATGCATTACTGATGGACAATCTGAAGAAGAAATAAAGGAAAAAAATTCATCTACAATAGCAACTAAAAAGGAATCAAATATCTAAGATTAAATCTAACCAAGGATGTAAAGGACTTGCATACAGAAAACTACAAATCATTGCTAAAAGATACCAAAAAGACCTAAATAAACGGAGGGACATACAGTGTCCATATATTGGAAGTCTAACTGTTGTTAAGATGTCAATTCTACCCAAAGCAATTTATAGATTCAATGCAATCCCAATAAAAATTCCAACAACCTTTTTTTTTTTTTGTAGAAATGGAAAAACCAATCATCAAACTTACATGGAAGGGTAAGGGACACCGAATACCAAACATCATATTGAAAAAGAAGAATGTAGTTGGGGGACTAACACTTCCCTATATTAAACCTTAATACAAAGACACAGTAATCAAAACAGCACATACTGGCAAAAGGACCAACATATAGACCAAGGAATAGAATTTATAGATCAGAAATCAAGTCTCTTTGTTTATGGCTAACTGATTTTTGACAAGGATGCCAAGACCACTCAATTGGGAAAGAATAATCCCTTCAACAAATGGTGCTGTGAAGACAGGATATCCATATGCAATAGAATGCAGGTGGACCCTGACCTCATCTCACATGCAAAAATCAACTCAAAATGCATCAAAAATCTAAATATAAGAACCAGAACTATAGAACTCCTGGAAGAAAACATAGGGAGACATCTTCAAGACCTCGTGTTAGGCAATGACCATAGGTTAACAACCTTAGACTTCATACTCAAAGCACAAGCACCAAAAGAAAAAATATATAAATGGGACTTCACCAAAATAAAAAAAAAAATTGTGCATAAAGGACCTTAACATGAAAGTAAAATGAAAGCCTATATAATGGGAAAAAATAATTGGAAGCCACCTATCTGATTAGAGTTTATGATTCAGAGTATACAAAGAAATTCTTCAACTCAACAATAAAAAGACAAATAATCCAATTTAAAAATGGGCAAAGGACTGGAATAGACATTCACCAAAGAAAAGATACAAATGGCCAAAAAGCAAATGAAAAGATGTTCCATATCATTAGCCATCAGGGAAATGCAAATGAAAACCACAATGAGATTCCCTTTCACACCCACTATATTCTAGCTACTATTAAAAGAATAGAAAATTGCAAGTGTTGGAGAGGATGTGGAGAAAAAGGAATGCTCATTCATTGCTGGTGGGAATGTAAAGTGGTCCAGCTGCTGGGGAAGACAGGTTGGCAGTATCTCAGAAAATTAAGTACAGAATTACAATATTCTCCAACAATCCCACTTCTACGTATATACCCCAAAGAACTGAAACTAGGGACTCCAACAGATATTTGCACACCGAAGTTCATAGTAGTTTTATTCACAATTGCCAAAAGATGGAAGCAACCCAGGTTTCCACTGACCGATGAACAGATGACAAAGTGTTGTACATACATACAATGGGACGTTGTTCAGCCACAAAAAGGAATGAAACCCTGAAGCATGTGACAACACGGATGAAGATATCATGCTGATTGAAATAAGCCAGACACAAAAGGACAAATATTGCATGATCTCACTGATGTGAAATAAGTAGAATAAGCAAATTCAGCTAGAATCTAGAATATAGGTTACCAGGGGACAGGGTAGGAGTAAGGAACAGGGAATTTCTATTAGGGACAATGGACAAGTTTTGGTATAGATGGTGGTGATGGCAGCACAACCTCGTGAAAAAGGAATCCCAGTTTACTACATGGCTCAGCTTTGGTAAGCCATGGGAAAGCATGAAACCTCTTTTACAACAGGTCTTTGGGAAAATGATCAGGCAGATCCTAAAAGGACAAGAGAGGTGCAGGAGACTTGAGGAGAATGTCTGGAGGCCGGTCCAGTCTCTGTGATTGGGTGGATTTTCCCTTCTGAAATGGACATCCTTCGAATATATCTTCTTTTCTAAGTTTTTTAAGGACCAGTGCCACCAGTTTTCGCTCTTGTCAGGCCATCTGAGAACACTTTAATACTGGTGTAACTATACTGGAGTGAGGGGTGAGGGAAGACAGGAGGGTCTCATGTCTGGGGCAGGTGGAGAGAAGAAAGCAAGCTCAATATTCATTTTCCATAAAGAAAGTAAATAGATAATGCCTGAAGTAGAGAAATCAAGAAATAGCAAGACAAGCATATTGCTTGGTGATTTGAAGGTAAACACCAACAGATCAAGCTAAAAAAAGTTGAAATTTTGTGCTTCCAGGAAGCATGTGAGTGTATGTAGCTGGGGAAAGGGAGAGCTGCTTTTTTTTTTTTCAGCACAAAACTTGTGCAATCATTTCACTCTTTGAAATAATGTAGGCCCATATTTGAGAAAAATGAAAAACAACATTTTTAAATGGGCAATGTAAAAAACTACAACAAAAACCACTATATCCCAAACATCTAAAAATAACCATGGTAGTATTTTGGTATGTGAAAAGTAGAAACAGAAAATGAAACTTAAAAGGTAAGCTGAAGCCTGACAGTGGGGTTTTGAGTGCTGAGCTAAGGACACGGGATTGTGTTTGGTAAGCCATGGGAAAGCATGAAACCTCTTTCACAACAGGTCTTTGGGAAAATGATCAGGCAGATCCTAAAAGGGCAAGAGAGGTGCAGGAGACTCGAGGAGAATGTCTGGAGGCCGGTCCAGTCTCTGTGATTGGGTGGATTTTCCCTTCTGAAATGGACATCCTTCGAATATATCTTCTTTTCTAAGTTTTTTAAGGACCAATGCCACCAGTTTTCGCTCTTGTCAGGCCATCTGAAAATGAGCACATTATTCTCATGCTTAAACGCTTGTCACTTCTGAAGTGACAGAAGCACAAAGAGCCACTTTTGGTAGAAGTGCTAGCTACCTTTGCGTAATTGCCAGGGCAGCTTCAGAAACACAACAAGATGTGCAGTTGATGGCGGTGGGGACTGAATGAAGGGACTTTAATGAACTGTGCTTGCATGGCACATCATGAAATCTGGACACGCTGAATGCATAATGGATGGATGAATGGCTGCAGAGTAGATGTGTTACCTAGAGAGCGAAATCATTAAAATAAAACCAGAGAGAACAGCTGAGCAGGAAATGTGGTCGTGTCATTCTCATTTATATTTAAATATTCCTAAAGAATATTTATGAGAAATTTGTATATATGCTGAGCAAAAGGAGCTGTAGAAGCATACCAAACATGAGCTGAACCATCCCCTTCAATTCTGGATGCATCAAGCAGATCTACTAGAACACAGAAATGGGAACCTGTGCTTTAGGTTCTATTCTGCCACTGAATAGTTCCATAACTTGGACCAGTCTCTCCACCTTCCTGAGGCTCAGCATTCTCAACTGTGAAATGGGGATGGGAATACCGCCCCATTTGTTTCACTACAGAGGGTGTAGGATGCACACAGAGGCTTCAGTGTGGGTTTGAAATATCAAGGGATGGAAAACAACCCAAATGCCCATTGCTTGAGGGCTGATTAAATTATGTAAGGTTCCTGCATACCACGGAACTCTAGGCTGTTGTCAAAAGCAATGTGGAAACTCTTAGACAGACTGATAGGGAAAAGCTTCACGTTTCAGTGTTGAGAGCAGATGATACATAGAAGATAGGTACATAGATATTTCCAAAAGTTAAAAAGTAAATGTTGAACCCCTAAAGATAGGTATGGAAAAGATCAAAGGTGATGGTGGAATTATACATAGAAGATAAGACTTAACGAATGACTATGAATGCTGAATCATTAAATTGATATCTCTTTTAGTCTCCAGTATTTTAGAGCAACTAAGTAGAAGTAAAAACCTAAAATTGTGAAATTATAACCCATATCAAAGTCTGAAATATGTTCTACAACTAATTGTGGTGCAGTGCTTTGAAATTTATAGCTTTTTTGTATATATGTTATTTTTCACAAAAAAAAGGAAAAAATTGATTGTGATGATAAAAAAGTATTTAAGCCCTCTAGTCTCCTATAATCTGGAGCAGCTGGAAGGAAAAATATGAGAGGATCCTATGGTAGCCCATGACAAACCCTGGGGGATCTGTCCTGTAACCACTTGTTGAAGAGTGCTGTGAAAGCTATTGCTTTTTATTTCTTTCTTTGTATATATGTTATACTATACAAAAAAAAAAAAAGCAAACGTTGAGATGTATAACTCGTTCTGGATATCTACTTGTGGGTTGCCCTAGGCATTGGAGAGGGAGAAAGAAGATACATTCTCATCCTGCTCCAGTTTAGGAAGTCTTCCAGCCCTACATATCCAACAAACGGACCCCAGCTGGCCAAAGTCTCCTGAGGTCGGGATAGGAGACCCGAATGTCCCTTCATCTTCAACATTAGGGCAGCCGCTTCCAAGCAGCCCTCCTAGACTGCCCTCCAAGGGGGGAAAGTGGGACCGAGCAACGGGGCAGCACTGATAGTGGAGGTACTGGTTGGGGGTTGGAGGTAGAGGGAAGAGTGGACAGCATGGCTTAGAGCAATTTTGATCACCAGAGCCTTATCCTGGCCATGGTGGATAGTATTCCTGGGCTACGAGGGCCCTTTCAGTTCAAAGCCATCAATTGATGTCCTGACAGATTGCTGGGATGGCTGCCTTAGCCCTCAAAACCCGCTTACAAATGGCAGGAAAAGAACAGGTCAGAGTAGGAGGAGGCCCCTTAGAGCCAGGCAGAGGTGAGGAGAGGAGGGCTGAGCAGCATAGGTCTGTTCAGGAAACCACAGATAAATACATCTGCCCAAGTATTCTCTACAAGGTTCCTACATCTTACCAATTTTACTCCAGAAATGGTCAGACAGATAGCCTCTATTGTCCCAGCTCTAGTCCTGGTCTCTCACCTGGTCTACTGGAATAGGATCCCAGGGGGTCTTCCCACCTTCACTTAGCCCCTGCAGGCTGGCCCTGCACAGTGGCCAAGGGACTTGAGAATTCGAGAAGCTGACCCACCTTCTCTCCTTTGGTCCACTGCTTCCACTGTCCTGCACAGCATGTGGTCAGCCCACCTCCTCCAGGCAGCCCTCCAGGCCCCATGCAACTGCCTACCTGCTCCTTGGTTCCCCAGTGCCCTTTCCCCATTCCTACTCATATTAGTTGGCAAGCTGTCAGAACGCAATATACCAGAGTTAGAATGGCTTTTACAAAGGAGAATTTAATACTTCAATTATTATTTAAGTTCTAAGCCTATAAAAATGTCCAAACTAAGGTATCCAGGGAAAGAAACCATAATTCAAGGAAGGCCAATGGTTCAGGAACACCTCTGTCAGCTTGCCAGTCATGTGGTTGGCATCTGTTTGTCCCTTGCTCCTGGGTCCCATTGCTTTCAGCCTCTGTTCTTGTGGGGGTCCCCCACTTTGCTTCTCTGGGGCTGGCTTTCATCTTTTGGCTTCCCTTGGCTCTCTCCAGGCTCTGGCTTGCTCAACATCTCATGGCAATGTATGTTGAGCTCCAACCATCTCCAACCAATGTGTGTCTAACCTCTAAGTGTGGGCACCTGGGTCAGCTCTGCTGTGAAGATTCTGTCAGCTCTGTATTTTATGTAGGCTCAGAGGCTTTTGTCATTTCTGACTCTCTCCAAAATGTTTCTTCCTTTAAAGGATTCCTGTAAACTAATCAAAACCCACCTGGAATGGGCAAAGCCACATCACCGTGGAGATAATCTAATCAAAAGGTTCAACCCACAATGTTGAATCAGGATTAAAACATGGCTTTTCTAGGGTACATAGTAGTTTCAAATCAGCACACTACCAGAATGTACATATCCTTAAAAAACAATCTATCAATCAATGAATTGATCAATCTACATGCCTGCCTACATCTACACATCCTGCATGTGTGTGAAGACATGCTTGTTACTTAACACTTCTAAAACTTGAAGCTTTTCTATATCATAAAGCTTTAAATGCTCATATTAGAAAACAATGATCTCGAATCAAAGACTTACGCTCCCATCTTCAGAAACTATAAGATTTAGAGAAGATTAAACCCAAAGTAAGCAAAAAGAAGGAAAAAAAGATAAGTGCATAAATCAATAAAAATTTTTAAAACAGGAAAATAATAAAGAAAATAAATAAACAACATATGTTCTTTGACCAACAAAATCAATAAAAATTGACAAACTTTTAGCCAGACTGATGAAGCAAAAAATAAAAATAGGAGGGAGAGAAAATACACAAAGTTCCAATATCAGGTTTGAAAGGAGGGACATCATTGTAAATGACAAGAGACAGATGAAATGGGAATGTTATGAAATTTGACAACTTGCATTCATTGGAAGGGATGGATCAATATCAGATAATCTATTGGTATAATTCACAAACTTTATAGTTTGTGAAAAAATCATAAGAATATTTCCATAGTTGCTGAAAAAGTATTTGTTAAAGTTCAATACCTATTCATGATTTTTTAAAAACTCCACAAAGAAGGAATAAAAGGGAAATTTCTTAACTTGCTTAGGATTATGTTTAGAAAACTGTATCAAACATTACACTTCATATATAATTTAAATTTAGTCTCTTTAAGAGCAAGGAGAAGACAGTGCTTCCCATCATCACCACTACTGTTTAAGACAGCACCAAAGGTTCTCACCAACATGATAAGAAGAAATAAGGTGTTAAGATTGGAAGGGATGATATAAAACTGCAATTATTTGTAGACAATATGATTCATTAGCAAAAAACAAAACAATATGACAGAATCAACAGATAAATCCTCAAGCAATCGTAAGAGAAAGGTATTTCTATTTTACCTGCTTGACAGACAAGTACACTGATGCACAGAGAGGGTAAGTCACCTGCCTAAGGTTGCACAGCAAGAGAGTGGCAGAGTAAGAACTCAGACCTGGCAATCTAAGTTCAGAGATAGAAATATGAAGTCTGGGAAGTAACTTAAAAAACTAGTTACATTTCTTTACACCAGTATCAAGTAAATAAAAAACACAATTGAAAATAGATTATCATTCACAATTGCAACCAACTATAATATATCTCAAAATGTCCACAAAAATGTCCACAACATTTGGGCAGGCCACAGTAGCTCAGCAGGCAGAGTTCTCAACTACCATGCTAGAGACCCAGGTTCGCTTCCTGGGACCTGACCATGTAAAAAAAAAAAATGGCCACAACATTTGTACTTATTATGTCAACACATGAGAGCAAAAGGGAGAGCTACTGTGAAAGGACTCAGGGACTTTCCCAAGACACCTGAGAGGTATGGTCACCCTACTTATGGAAACAACTGTAAAACTCTATTAAAAATCATAAAAGAAAGTCTGAATAAAATAAGGAATATGCCGTCTTTTTGAACAGGATGACAATTCTCAAATCATTTTGCAAGACCAATGTAATCACAAAAGAAATTCATACAGCAACTTGGTCAGCTTTAAAATGCATATGTCCTCCAAAATCTTCCAAATTTAAAATTCTGTGTCTATGAGCTTATATTAGTCCATCAGAAAGCCTGGTAGCCACAGCTGAGCACCTTGTTTTCTGATCATAGGATCATACTTGTTTCTCAGGGCAGCTGCCTGTGACCAGGGCTGACACCTTGTCCCACTGACTCATCCACAGGTAGGTCAGGAAAAAAGTGGACAGCCAGGAAGCTCACATTTATCCTTCTGTCTGTCTCCCCTTCCCTCCCTGCCATGGTCCTACAACTCTTTTCAAATCGGTCCCAAGACCATTCATTCAAGGTGAGGCTACAGACCAGTCAACAGGGTTTTCTGTTCTAAAGCCAGCTGCAAGCTTGCAGACGGCCGGTGGGCAGACAGTTTTCCTCCCTAATTTGTGAGCATCTCCAGAGCAGAAACCAAGAGCAGAACCTGGGCCAGAGGCATTCATTAAAGGAGGATATGGAAAGAATAAGAAGGAAAATGGAAGGCAGAGAAGGGCATGGAGAAGAAAAGAAAGAGAAGAGAGGGGGAGCATACGGGGATAGGGTAGGGAGAGAACCAAGGAGTCCTCTAGGGAGCCTAAAGGTGACCACTGGATGGAAAGGGCACAGGGGTGTGGGCAGGCACACCTGTTCAGTGCTCAGCTCCACCACTGTCTAAGAGGGGACCTTGCGCAATTCTCCTAAGTTCCACAGACCTTGCGCAATTCTCCTAAGTTCCACAGACCTTGCTCTCTGTGTGTCAGATGGAAGATTCCAGAGAAGGGACTGAGTGAGTGCTGAGGGTTTGGATGGCTATTTGAGGCAGAGTCTAGTGCAAAGGGGTGCCCTGGAGGTGCCCCCAGCATGCTCTGCAGCTCCAGCAGGAAAGCCAGCCTTCTTTGGGGGATTCTACTCCCCCTGCCAGACTCGCGGTATACAGATCTCTGGGGCAGTTGTGAGTCAAACCCCACTCCGTCTTTCCAGCTGCATAAGCTCTGAAGGACTCTCCAGTCCTGAAACATCATCAAACAGCTCTCAGCAGCGAGCATGTCACACTGAGAGCTGCAATCACCCCACAGATGAAAAATCTGTACAAACACCACACAGATGCTAAGAGATGCGATCGATCAATTTCGAGAGGAACATAAAAGCCACCGACTTGGAATTGCCTATTCTATTGACACTTGCCACAATGAATTAGGCGATTGTGATGATGGCCTGTCATTAAAAGGCCACAGCTGACAAATGCCTGCACGGTGTGCCACACTTGATCTCATCTGCCCCTTCCACAAGGCCCCTTAATTGGAGAATGTGGAGCTTCCAGGAAAGGGGGAAAAAAACTAACATTGTGGTTTGCTTCAGAGTTTTTAAAAAAAACCCTTCCTCCCTGCTTGTTCCTCACAAGAAAAAGCCCTGGAGACCGGTGGGTTATCACCGTTAGAGTCCAAGGCCCATTTGTGCCACATCCTGCACCACCACCCCCACCCCAGGAGGACAGACAGACAAAAGCTTCAGGTTCAAGTGCAGACTCCAGCACTGCCTGGCTGCAGGGACCTGGACAACTCATCACCGTCTCTGAGATTCAGGCTCTGCAGGAACAACACACGGACATTAACAGTCCCTATTTCTCAGGGAGCTTGGGGGGTCAAAGCATGTGACAGACTGAACCAAGGGCAGGCAAGCACGCAGCCAGGAAGCCCGGCTATCTGCAAATTCCTCATTTCTAATGTACACATAGCAGATTGGAAATCACTAGGAGAAAGAATCAACTGGGAAGGGGCCCAGAGGGATGCTGAGGTTCGGTCCTCAGCTGGTGGGTAGGACCAGCACTGCATGTGCACCCCCCATTCCTCCACAGTTTGGCTACCACTGTGTAATCTTCCCTCCCCATCATCTGTCCTTTGACTGTCCTGCCTCAGTGGTGCCCAGGAGATTTCCTTGTCCTCCTCGGTCTGGCACCTGCGAACTTTCCTTTGTGATCTGCTTTTCTACCATCAGTTAGAACCCGATGCTCCATCAGGTCAGGCTTTTTGGGGTCCTCAGCTTCTCTGGGGGCTCCTCCAAGTCTGCACCCTCACTCCCAGCTCTTCTCTCCCAAACCAAATCCCCACACTTTCTCCCCCAAGAGCTCTTCTCCACCAACATCCATCTGAACGTGGATGAGCTTTGCCACTTATCAAGGATCACAAAAGTCTGGGGGGAAATGCTGCACCCCCCCGAGCATACATGCTGCTACTTCCTCCAGGGGACAGAGCTCAGTTAGTGCAGCCCCTGGGCTTTCTCCTCCCCTCTCCTCTTCCCCTGGTTGGTCTACGGAAGTAAACTGGGTCGGCGTGGTGCAGCTCTTCTCTTGCTTCTCTCTGCGGGCAGAGCTTCTGCTCCTCCAGGGACCGCTCTGCTCCACCCAGGTCCGTCTAGAGAAACCTGGGATTGGGGCACTCATTCTGTTTAATTCTGGAGTTGTTTAGCAAGCCCATTGGGCTCGCACACTAACTTCTATCTCTTAAATTAGCTTTTAGCTCCAATAAGGGTGATATTGTGACTCCACCTGCTTAGCTTTTGTCTTGTTTTTTAATTTTCTACAGCACTCGGGTGGGAATGGATGTGCCATTTATTCAGTCCCTTAGGACATCAGCAACAAAGCATCCCTGGAAGGACCAACTGATCTTGTCCAGAGAAGTTTCTGGCCCTTGGCCAACTTACAAATTTGTGTTCAGAGAAATACGTATGTACTAAAAATAAAGCAAAAACAACTAGGCAAGGGAATGGACAGCAGATAGGAAGGAAAGCATGAGCTCGAAAATGTGGTTTTCAATGGATACACTTGACTTGGGAACTTACGCTCAGGTGAGCCCTGGAAGGAGGCAGATGGGTACCAGATGGTGAGAATATATTGTCAACTCTTATATGTCACCTCCTTCGAGAGATGGATCTTGACTCTTCCCACCGACAGTCGGTCCCATTTCCAGCCCCATGCCCCTATCATTATCACATCATCTTATTTCTTTCTTTACTAGCACCATCACAGACTGGAGTTTCTGTTCATTTAGGTGTTTCTTGTCCATCTCCCCAACCAGAATGTGTACTCCACCAGGGAAGGGAATGGGGCAGGTTTAGTCACTGTTGCAACCAAGAGTTAATTAGCACAGCGTCTGGATGTGGTAGTTAGATTCAGTTAGATTCAACTTGGCCAGGTGAAGGCACCTAGTTCTGTTGCTGTGGACATGAGCCAATGGTGCGTGAACCTCATCTGTCTCTGATTACATCTGCAGTCGGCTAGGAGGCGTGCCTGCTGCAATGAATGACAGTTGACTTAATTGGCTGGTGCTTAAATGAGAGAGCTCAACGTAGCACAGCCCAAGAAGCTCAGCATACCTCATCTCAGCACTGGCAGCTCAGCCCAGGCCTTGGGAGATGCAGAAAGGAATCACCCCAGGGAAAGTTGTTGGAGCCCAGGGGCCTGGAGAGAAGGCCAGCAGAGATCACCCTGTGCCTTCCCACGTAAGAAAGAACCTCAGTTGAAAGTTAGCTGCCTTTCCTCTGAAGAACTAACAAAATAAATCCCCTTTTATTAAAACCCATTCGGTCTCTGGTGTGTTGCATTCGGTAGCTAGCAAACTAGGACGCTGGGACACTGCTGCCTCCCCCGAATCCTTGCGGAATGGGTGAGCCTCTGATAAGGGCTGACTCAGACGCCCACGGGCCAGGAAGGGGGGTGGGGGGGGGTGAGTGGGACAGAAGCAGTCACTGCAGGGGAAAGTCCAGGAAGGCAACAACCTTAGGGCGGCACAGGACAAAGTCTGTTTATCCAGGTAAATAAAGGTAGAAAGGTAACTTCAGAAAGAGGAAAGAGCATGAATAAAAGTATCATGTGGAATATACTGGTGTGCAAAGCATAAATGGGCAGCGATGAGCAACGAGGCAGGAAAACGAGGCCAAGCAAGATAAGAAAGGAGATACTGGGGAAATAACATATGGGAGTGGTTCAGCGTGAGGCACAAATATGGCAGCAGCCATTGCCAGTGGAGCTGGCTGAAGGATGATCCAGAAATCTCCAGGGAAAGAAGTGGATGAAGAAAACTCCAGATAGAAGGCATGGATGGAAAGCATGCGTGCAGGGAGGACCTGCCCCGTTAGGAGGACCACAAATTTAAAAGCACAGTGCTTGGGCAGAAATGGTCGGCAACATCTCAAGGCCCCGTGTGCCCTGTGAGTGGGTAGATACAGTCCTGCTCTGCACAAGGAAGGACAACAGATAAGCAGAAGCACTGACCTTTTCAACCAGGTCTTCAGGTGCCTGTTCCTCAAAGAGGTGAATTTTATCTTCAATGCACTTCTTGAAAAGGTCTGTCTTGCTCTTACTCTTGGAGCGCTGCTTTCTCACCTTGGACTGTTGCTAAGGAGGGGCAGAGAAGACAATGGCGAGAAAATCAGCACCAGCAAGTTCATGCAGCCCCCAAGTCTCCCCAAGCCTGGAGGAAAGCTGTCTGCTTTTCTGGGAATGAGCTTAATTTGGGGGCCTTTGATCCTCACATATTTTGATGGGCTCCCACCAAACCGACTGGGCAGAACCAAAGCTTTGGAGTCAGGCGGTGTACTGTGCTGGATCACCCCCTCATGAGCCTCGTGACCTGTGAGCTGACACCCTCTCTGATCAAGGACCATGGCAGATGAGATCCCTTCCCTTACGTGAAAACAGAGAAAACTATCGATATGCATGAGAACAAATAACTAAAGAAGACACCATAAGATGGTTGATGAGTGCATGACAAATAAGGTAATGCAAAGAAGAGAGTGACTGGAGGATATTTTAAATTGGGAGGACATGAAAAACTTTTTCAGGAGGTAAAAAGCTGTTGAGTATAGTTGTATATGTATGTTCCCACAGGAACAAACACACAGTATTTAATATAAACAGATGGCCCTAGAATAAGTGTGTACAGTCTGCACAGATATATCTGCTTCTTCACAAATGTGAGGAAGTGACATCGGAGCTGAGCCCCAAATGACAAGAAGGTATCAGTCATGGGAATACCTGGAAGCAGAGGACCCCAGGCCAAGGGACCAACAAAGGAAAGGGGCATAAACAGAGAACAAGTTTGGACTCGGAGTGGAATGAGCAAGGGTGGGGGGTAAGGGCACGGGTGCACAGTAAACTGTTATTAAATGAGTGAATGAATGAATGAATGCAGTAGATCCTCCAATCTCTGAGCCTCAGTTTCCTCATCTGTAAAATGGAAATAATGATATCTACCCTATGGGATTACCACACGAACACTGTGTAACACAATATACCATAAACAGAATATAACCTATATATAACATAATAACCTAACATTATAAACAGAGAAGTGTCATATAATATAGCACATCATAACACAACACAACACAAACCAACACAACAACATAACACGCAATATATCATAACATGACATAACCTAATGTAATGTAACGTAACACATAAAAACCTAACACAACCTACCACAGCAATATGACAGCACAACATAACATGACACAACACAGCAAAGCATACTGCAACATGCACAACACAATACACACAGATGAGCTGCCGGTGGCCACTCCCCAACAAGGCGTCCCTCCCTTCTCATTCTCTTCCCTGCCCTTGCTCCTCTCTTCCACCATGTCCCCTGAAGTTCCTGGACCTCCCGGAGCCCACCATAGGCCTGGACTCAGACCTGACCACCACTATACCTGAAACTCCCAGGTAATCATGTGGGTAGCCAGGAAGATAATACACAAGGGGACCCCACATCCTTGGTTCATGCCCTACCCCACCTTCAGAGGAAGCCAGCACATACACAGACACTGGGATCTGGACAAGGACTTGAACTCACTGGTTTCAAGGGAGGAGAAAGACCAGGAAAGCTGAACCCAGGGCCTAAAGCCACATCATGGGAGCCCTGAGAACTAGACCTCACCTGTCCTGCCCCCCTTAGCCAGATCTCTTTAAGTATCCAGGCTGTGCCCAGCTAACTCCATGAATTAACTATGGTTTTCACCTCCATAGATTTGATATCCCAATCTAACATGGATATCAAAATGCGGAAATTATGGATGAATGTCTTTTAGGAAGAAAGTCAGGCTTGGTGGGTCTGGACTAGGGCTGAGACGGGGATAAAGCTGAAGAGAGGCAGCAGCAGTGGTGTGCTAGAGCTGCTCACGCTGGCTTGGGACAGTCAGTTGTGCAATCTCTTTCCAGCTCTATCCTTCATAAGAGCTGGGAAATTCTTGGCCATTATTTCCTCAAATATACTTTCTGCCCCTTTTCCCTTCTATTCTCTTTCTGTATCGTCCATGATGCATAAGTTTTGCATGCTTTGTGCTGTCATCCAAATCTCTGAGACCATGCTCAGTTTTACCCATTCTTTTCTCTATCTGTTCTCCTGGCTGTAAGATTTCAACTGTCCTGTCATCTAGCTCACTGATTCTTTCTTCTGCCTGTTCAAATCCACTGTTGTATGCCTCTGCTGTATACAAATACACACGCAAGTATATGCATATGTGTCTTTACTAAATATATACATATATATTTGAACTTAGACTTGGGTTTTATTATTAAGAAGAAATTATAGACATTAATACCTTCAGACATTTAACAATTCTTTACTAAGCACCTAGCCTTTAGTATATTTTAAATCTCTTCTATCGTTTCTTTCATGCCCATCATTGCTGGTTTTTTTTATGTTTTCAAATTCTTCTTTGTGTTCTCACAGTGTCTTCTTAACACTTTTATCACTGTAGCCACATTTTCCTTCATCTTCTTGAACTGACATAGGATATTTGTTTGAACTTATTTGTTAGCTGTTCCAAATTTTGTGTCTCCTCTGACCTTTTAATTTGCTCCCTTGATTGACTCATATTTTCCTGTTTCTTAGTATGGCTTATAATTTTTTGTGGGTGTTTAGGCATCTGATTATTTTGATGAATTTACTCTGGAAGTCAGTTTCTCTCTCTTGCCTAGAGTTTTCTTATTAGTTGGTTTTGTGCTAAGGCACTTCTTTGATATTTGGCTACAGATCTTTAGAATAGCTCATGTGTGATCACACTTTGCCAGCTCTTATACATCTGATTCTTGTTCTGGATAAAAGATATTAATTTTTTATTTTGCTCTATTTGTGCAATTATTTCATTGCCAGGAGAAAGCATTCTTTCTCCTGCTTCTTCTCTGGGAATGGTGATCTGTTCTATTTGTTTTCTATTTGCCTCCACAGTTTTTTTTAACACTCCTTCTGCCTCTAGCTGCTTTTGCCTGAAGGGTAAATTCTGAATAGGACTTTCTAAGTCAGTGTTTTCTAGTCAAAATAGGGCCAACATCCCAGGGAGGGGGTGCAGATCAGTTCCAAAGTGACCTGGGGAAGAGAGCAAGAGGATGCCAAACTTCTCTTTGGCAGTTCCTGAATCTGTGCTTTCCTGTCTTACCAGCAGACGGCACTCTGGAGCCAACTGCTCCCCATAGTTCCAAGGTGTAACTGTGCCTTTAAGAATGAACTGACACTGCCCCTATTGGGGGTGGGGCTGAAACAGAGGCTACAGGCACTTTTGTCTGGTTGAAACCCTAGCACAGAGCCAGGACCCAGCAATCAGAAATTGCTAATCAAAAGCTGCAATCAGTGCTCAGCTGTGCCTTACCCTATTCTTGGGGAAGAGCTGCCTTCCAGGAAACTGCTCCTTGCAGCCCCAAGAAGGCAACAAGTCTCTAAATCTCCCACTTCCACCCCTGTCAGAGGCAGGATTGAAACAGGGGCAGCCTCAGAGTTGGGACCCAGTGTTCTGAATTTCTAATCAAAACTCACACAGGTGCTTGGCCATGCCCAGCCCCCCATTTTGGGAGAAGAGGACTTTTATTTCCAGTCAGGGACTGGATCTCAGGGTGGCCTGCCACAAGAGTGGGGCATGGGAACCAGGCTCTGCAGTGTGGAGAGTTTAATGCATAGCTCTTCACCGCAGGTTATCAGTCTCTTCCCTGGATGGTATGCAGTGCTCTTCTGGCCTCCAGAGTCCCTGAACAATTGTTTCAGACAGTTTCTACCTGTTCACCAACTGCAGGAGGATGACTGAGACCTGCAGCTCCTACTCTACCAAGCTTACTTGGAAACCCTTTCAGCACCCTTTCTTGATAAAACACTTAGATAAAAAAAGGACTAGAAAGGAAACTTCCTCAACATGACGAAGGGCATCTTTGAAAAACCTACAGCTAACACCATGTTTAATGACGAAAGGCTGAACGCTTTCCCTGTAAGGTCAGGAACAACTCAAGAATACCCACTGTTTCCACTGTTATTTAGCACTGGACTGGAACTCCTCGCCAGAGCAATAAGGCAAGAAAAAGAAATGAAACGCATCCAATTTGGAAAGGAAGAAGTTAAATTTCCCCTATTTGCAGCTGACATGATCCTGAAAAATACTCAACAAAGTTACCAGAACTAATAAGGAAATTTAGTAGAGTAGAGAAGCACAAGATCAACCCCCCAAATAAGTAGTGTTTCTATGCACAAGCTGTGAATATTCTGAAGAAGAGATCAAGAAAAAAATTCAATTTACAATAGCAGCTAGAAGAATCAAATATCTAGGAATAAATCTAACCAAGGATGCAAAGGACTTACATACAGAAAACTACAAATCATTGCTAAAGCATACCAAAGAAGACTTAAAGCGTTTATGGATTGGAAGACTAAATATTGTTAAGATGTCAATTCTACTCAAAGCAATTTACAGATTCACCACATTCCCAATAAAAATTCCAACAGTCTTCTTTCAGACATGGAAAAACTAATCATCAAATTTATATGGAAGGTTAAGAGACCCCAAATAACTAAAGCCATCTTGAAAAAGAATAACAAAGTTGGTGGACTCACACATCCCTATCTTAAAACTTATTACAAAGGCATTGTAACCAAAACAGTGTGGTCCTGGCACAAGGACTGGCATATAGACCATAATGGAATTAAGAGTTCAGAAACCAACCCTCATGTTTATGGCCAAGTAATCTGATGCAGGTGCCAAGTCTGCTCAACTAGGAAAGAATAGTCCCTTCAACAAATGGTGCTAGAAAAACAGGACCACCACGTGCAAAAGAATACAGGTGAACCCTGAACTCACACCATATACGACAGTCAATTCAAGGTATATTGAAGACCCAAATATAAGAACCAGAACTACAAAACTCCTAAAAGAAAGCATAGGGAAGCATCTTCAAGATCCTGTGTAAGGCAATAACTGTAGACCACTTATCTTAGACTGCACCCAAAGCTCAAGCAACAAAAGAAAAAAAAATAGATAAAGGGGACTCATCAAAATTAAAAACTTTTGTGCATAAAGGACTTTATCATGAAATTAAAATGACAACTTATACAAAGGGAAAAAATAGTTGGAAGTCACATATCTGATATATTGCTATTCAGACTACATAAAGAAATCCTTCAACCCAAAAACAAAAATTAATAGCTGGGTAAAAGAATTCAATTGACAGTTCTCCAAAGAAGATATGCAAATGGCTAAAAGGCATATGAAAAGATGCTTAATATCATTAACTATTAGGGAAAAAATGCAAATCAAAACTAAAATGAGTGGGAGAATGCTTGCCTTCCATGCAGAATGCCCAGGTTTGATTTTAGGACCATGCATCGCCCTCCCCCCAAAAAAATGAGATTCTGCTTCCCACCCAGTAGAATGTGTACTATTAAAAAGAGACAAAAAATTATCATTGTGGGAGAGGATGTGGAAGGATAGGAACACTCATGCATTGCTAATGGGAATATAAAATTGTGCCACCACTCTGGAAGACAGTTCAGCAGATCCTCATAAAGTTAACTATAGAATTACCTTATGATCCAGCAATTCCATTTCTAGATACATATCTTTAAGAACTGAAAGCAGGAACTGAATGGATATTTGCACACCAATATGGCATTATTTACAATTGTGAAAAAAATGGAAGTAACCCAAGTGCCCATCAACCAATGAATGGAAAAACAAACTGTGGTCTACACACACAATCGAATATTATTCAACCATAAAAAGAAGGAAAGTTCTGCTACAGTATGGATGAAACCTGAAGACCTCATGCATGAAGTAAGTCAGATGCAACAGGATAGGTTATTATATGATAACACTGATACAAAATAATTTTAATAAGCAAATTCATAGAGCCAGAGACTAGAACACAGGTTACCAGGAGCTGGAATGGAGGCAGGGGATGGGGAATTCATGCTTAAAGTGAATTTCTATTTGGGTTGAAGGAAAAGCTTTGGCAATGGATGATGGTGATGGCAGAACAACATTGCAAATGTAATTAACATCCCTGGATTATATCATTGAATGTGGTTAAAGGGGAAATTTCAGATTCTATGGATGTTACTGGAATAAATATCTAAAAACAAAAAAGACAGGTTTCTACAACACAGTGAAGCCTACTGTAAACCATGAATACAGTTGATACAATTATAAAAATGTTCTTTCATGAATTTTAATAAATGTGTCACTCTAACACAGCATTAATAATGTATGGGAATTCTGTATGTTATGCATGCTTGTTCTGCAAACCTATAACTCCTCTAATAAAAAATGGAAAACAAAAAATCATGAAGACAGAGACATGGCCATGTGTTAAAGCATGGGGGAAGGTTGATGGTAGATGGCGAGGGGGGTTGGGGAAGACCCTCTGTGGAGGGGGTTGCACTGAGACCAGAGCACACTAGAGAGCTGCCATGTGAAGGCTGGGGGAAGCAAGTTCTTGGCCAAGGAGCAGGCCCATCAAAGGCCTTGACTTAGGTGGGTTTCCCCAGAGGTAGAGCCTCAGGCAGGGCTGAGGCAGCCCTGGCTTCCTGAGGGAGGGCTTTTCAAGAGACACTTGTGGGGGTTCAACTGCATCCCCTAAAAACACGTTTAAGTCCTCATCCCCTGGATCTACAAATGTGGCCTTGTTTGGAAATAGGGTCTTTAAACATGTCTTATTAGCAGAGATGAGGCCAAGTTGCATTAGGGTGGACCCTATGTCTAATATGAATGGGGTCCTTACAAGAAGAGGGAAATGTGGACCCAGAGACAGACAGACACAGAGGAGAAAACCATGAGCAGACAGAAGCTGAAATGGAGTGATGCTTCTACAAGCCAAGACACACCAAGGATTGCTGCAGACACCAGAGGCTGGAAGGGACAAGGAGGGCTTCTCCCCTACAGGTGCAGAGGGGACCTGGCCCTGCCCACACCTTGACTTCGGACTTCTGGCCTCCAGAACCACCTGTGGTTCTAAGCCACCTGGGTGTAGTCCTTTATAACAGCAGCCCCAGGAAGCTGGGACAAAGCGGGAGGGAACCAGGATAAGAAGAGGAAAGGGTCAAGCAAGGCTGTAGTCTCAGGGCAAGGGTGGCCTTGACTGGTCCATGGAGGGCCCTGCAGAAAAAACTGCACCAAAGAGCTATCTCCCCTTGAGGTGAGGGGCTGGTCTTTTGCACCCTGACTCAGTGACTGGTTGTGGCTGAGGAGGTGACAGAAGGGAAGGTGTCCTCTCTGGCCAGGTGGATCCTATCCACTGAGTCGGTGCAGCAGAGAAGGAGGAGGCCATGAGCAATCACCACTCACAGCTGCTGGAGGCTGGCACACCAGCCTGGGTGAGGGGAGCTGGAAGAGCCTGAGTGATGCCAACTACTGACCTCAAGGTGACAACCAGCCAGGAAGTTCCAGAAGATCGAGAGCTGATGTGGATGACGAGGAGATGGTGGTGGTAGTGGGGAGATGAGCTCAGGGCAGAGGGAGAGGCTGGACCCAAGAGGATCAGCAGCTGGGTCATGGCCCTACCTTGGCCATCCAAGGGCAGCCAGGTTTCCATCCTACCTGCAGCTCAGGGGCAGCCAGGGCCTGGTCCAGTTTCAGGGACTCCGCCTCTCGCCAAGCAGCCTGCAGTTGCTGCAGCAGGACTTGGGCCCGGATTTTGGGGAGGGCCAGACTCCTGTCCATCTGAGCAAAGCAGCCATGGGCTTCCTGCCTCATCCTCAGCAGCTGCTCCTCTGAGAGGGAGAAGGCCGAGGAGCAGAGCTTCCTGGTGAAGGAAGAGCAGTCACGAGTTTTAATCAACAGAAGAAAGTGAGGGTGTGGTGGGGGCAGGGGAGTTAGAGGTTAAAGTGCAAAATGAATTAGTCAAATCCATGTCTATGGGGGGAAAACTATCGATTCTTTAGTCAGACATTTCCTTCACAGGTATTTCTTGAACACCTATGATAGGTCACTTTGGTTGGCCATTGGGCATGAGCTGAAGAAGCCAAGACTGTCTTTGAGGAGGCAGCATGCCCTCCTGTGTTCATGACCTTGAAGATCACCTGGTCTGGTGGTGAACACAGACAGGAAAGCAAAGGCTGGTCTATGGAGCCTGGTCAGCAGAGCATAGAAGAGAGACAGTCAACTTGGCTGAGGTGGTTGGGAAAAGGGGTCTTCGGGGACAGGCCTTAAAGGTTGATGGCTAACAGGTGTCATCTAGTAGCACCTGGATGTGCCCAAAACCAAGGCAAATGATTTGTATGTGTTGTTGGTTATCCTTAATCAGTGAGGAAGCTCAAGGAGCATTCTCCCTCTTTTTTTCCTGTAAGGCCCACAGCCACAGGTTCCCTTTCCCAGCCTCACAGGGGCCCATTCCAGCCAATGCCATGGAAGGGGACGAGTGCTGGGGGCTTCTGGACAGAATTTCTTCCCTGACCCAGAAGAGGGCAATTCAGGGAGAGGCCTTCTCCCTCCTCTCCTGCTTTGGACCATGTGTGTCTGTTCATTTATTCATGGGGCAAGTAATCTCTGAAGACAAACATGGATTTATGTGGCTATTCTGGCAATGTTCCATCTATCCTGGTTGTATAAAATATACTTCTGTGAATGCTTTAAAATTCAAAGATTTATGCAGAGACTCCCCACCCCCCCACCCCACCCCCGCCATGGGAGGAGGTCACGGCCAGGCCCACCACACTCAAATCTCAGCATGGATGTTCTCGCGTGCAGCCAGGCGAGGAACTTCAGGGCTGGCGGGGGCACTCAGCTGAAAGGGCCTCAAGCCCACACTGCCTGGCACCTCTGTCTTGGGCTTCTCATTCCAGGCTGCCCACCACATTTTTGGAACACCTCAGGGAACTGAGATGCCCACTTGTAGTTTCATCATGCAGAATCTCACCTAGTGTGTTTGCTGGTTACATGGAATCCAAAGGGAAAGCTGCTCTAAAATGAGCAGCTTTCCCCACTCATCTTCAAACTGGATTGGCCCCTGCTAGTCTTGTTTTAATCCTCTACTTTATAGGTACCAAAATAAAGCAGAAATATGAGACAGGGTCTTTGCCTAAAGGAGTTTAGAATCAAGGTGGGGAGGCAGGATACTTAGAAAGAAGTCTCCAAGATGTGATTTTCTTGGCAAACATTCGCACTCATTAAATCTTTATCCAACCAGGTTTCCAGCAACCCAACTCCCTTAAAATTGGGAAGCTGATAAAAATGTGTTGAAATCCTTGTGCAAAGCTATTTTTACATAATGTCTCGGAAATAAAGGCCGCAACCTTTCAGAATCTTAAATAAGCAAAGCATATAAGCAGAACCGTAAATATGTGGGCGTTTAGTTGACCCCCTTTAACCCTCAGAAAAACCATAAAACATTTTCTGACTGCAAAGTGAGATGTCTCATCCCCGTGCAGGCAAAACTGGTGGCGACTTTAGCAATATTCTCACAAAACGGATTTAGATAAAGTGGAAGAAAATGACCATCTGATGATGGGAATGCCAACTTTTATCCATATGCTACGAAGCGCTCCACCAGGTTGGAGTGTATAAGGAGACTTTGGGGGAATACAGATTAAGCTGAATAGTTATTGTTGGGAGTGATCTGTGGGACTAAGGAGTGATATTTAAGGAAGCGGTTTTTATGGGCTTAGAGAAGACGGCATCTTAAGTTTTCCTTGTCAAGAGAGCAAATGCTAACAAAGCTGGGAAACTGAATGAGGGCAGGAACATAAAAGAGAGAGGTGGGAAAGACCCGGGAGATCACTTAACCTAACAGAGACAGTGTCACTCTCTGCAAACACAGGAGGCCCTGATTCCCCCCAGTGGCAAAGTCAGGACCCCAGAGAAGCATGCAGTGCAGGGAGGGGCACTATGACAGCATCAAGGCCAAGAAGACCCTGCCCCTTGTAAGCTGACTCCTGCTGAGCATCACAGAAAAATGTTCTGCATTTGATGCCAATCAAAGATCTACAGAAAAGTGGGATCATGCGCTGAGGCCCCCCAAGGGGCTCCCCGTGTTGGGGAGCAGGGCAGAGCATGTTGGGTTAACAGAGGAGACAGAGGGACTGACAGGGTAGACTGAAAAGGACACATCCATTCCTCACTACACACACACACACACACACACACACACACACACACACATACTCCTTCCACAAAAAATGTGCTGGAAACAATAATTTCTAATAAAAAAAAGGGGGGGGGGGAAGGCTATAGGCTTGGAATAGAAATTGCAGCTTAGAGTAAAATTAAACGGCAGAGTTGCTGTTCCAAGGAAAGGGCACCAAAAGGGCTTTGGGATTTTTTGTTTGCTTGAGTAGAGTTTTCTGGATTGGCTAGCTTGTTTAGTGAAAGGAAATGCAACTAAAGAGTATTGATTGGTGCATCTGCTAGTGAAAGGAAAAGGGGGCTGTGTCACTGCAATTTGGGCAATCACATAAACAGTGCCCACTCCCTAATCAGGCTGGCTGGCTGGAATTTCCCTACATCAGGTTTTTTTGTTTGGTTTGGTTTGGTTTCATTTTGCTCCACCACACCCATCGGTCCCCGCTTCACACCTAGCTCAGGGCCACGACCTTCTTTCAAGTTTCTCACACCAATGGCCGGCAGGTCCCAACCCACCCTGACACCCCAGCCCAGGCTGGAGGGCGGCACATACACGTACCACCAAGAACCTGCCAGGATCGTGACTCTGTAACTGTCCAACCCAGCAGCGTGCCCCTGCTTCTGTTCTCTCACTTCTCATCACCAGCTATTTATGTGTCTGTTTTCCTTCTGATAAATGAGTGGGTCCAGCCCAGAGACGAGGGCAGTGTGGTAAGAAGCCCCCACTCGGTACACACTAATTCTGGATCCAGCGTGTTTTGGGGCCTTTGCACAGTGACCCATCTAACCCCCTCTCAGGACTGTGAGGTTAGTGTTTTGCTGGACACTGCAGATGACGGGACCAGTAGCCAGCGCCTCACCCCTTCTGGCTGAGCCACAGTTTTTGTCAGAGGATTAAAGCTCCAACAATCTTGGGGCTAGGAAAACCCCTCACAGACCCAGGGAGGGAACCATGATCAGGCTAAGCAGGAATCAGCAAATGACAGCCCATGTGCCAAATCTGACCCACTGCTTGCTTTTATTAATAAAGTTTTCTTGGCACACAACCATGCTCATTTGTTTTCTATTATCTATGGTATCTTTCACACTATCATGGCAGAACTGAGCAGTTACAACACAGACCCTGTGACCCTCAAAGCCTAAACTATTTACTAGCTGGTCCTTTTTAGAGGAACTTTGCCCTTGTCTTGTCTAAAATAATTGTGGTCATTTATTCTCCTTGCCAGTGACTGGCTTAGACAAGGGGTTATGATGTAGTGTAGCCCTGCTCGATCCCAAGGTTCTATCCCTCAAGTTTAAAAGGAATGAGGAATGTGACATCTGGAGCTGCAGCAGCCCTCCCGAAACCATGAGGGGATGAGCCCAAAGACCAAGGCAATACCCTGAGATTAAGGAGCAGGAAAATAAGAACTGGTCCCTAGATAATAGCATGAAGCCATTGTAAATATTTACCTCCTGTCTTCTAAATTATAAAACATTTTGTCAGCTTTTAGGTGCAGCTGAATGCCTCCTAAATGGCTTAGTGTTAATACCCCACTTTATAGGTAAGAATACTGAGGCCCAGAGAGGCTAACTATGTAACTTGCTCAGACAGTGGTGCAGGTGGTGGATTCAAACCCAGGTCTTTCAATCTACACTGGCCACATCCTGGTCCTCTCTATAGACCCTTACTGGCCATGCTTGGAGCGACTCCAGTTCTAATCCATGGCACCAGCCTCAGACTACGGCCAAAGCCCTGTTGGGCCCTCTTCCACCATCAAAGGCCCCTTTCTTGGACCAAACCTAATCTCAGCCTGTACAAAGAACTGGCATACGCTACAGGGAAGAGAAGCATGGCCAAATATTGGCCCTAGTGGAATTTAACTTTGACTCGTTCTCACTGCTCTCACAGCAACCCATGTCTTTAAAAACATTATTGTGCAAGTTAAGCATTATTTTCCTGTTACTGCAGCAGGAGTGGTGGCTGGCGGTGGCCCACTGCCTCCTACTTGGGAGTGCAGGTCAGTGCTTGGTTCTTGAATGATTATAAAATAAATCGCTCAATTAGGGAAGCAGCGGCGGGAGGGTCGAGCAACACATGGGCACGTGGATACTCACTTAAAAACCAGGTGTTCCCAGTGCCTCAGCTCCACCTGCTCCTCCATTGAGGCCTCCGGAGCGTCGGCCTTCAGCCTCTGCCTCACACTCTGGACGCCCTCCTGGCCCCTGGCCCTCTCCTCGCCCTCAAGCTGCTCGGCCCGGACTGCCATCTCCTTGCCGTGCTCCTCCAGGATCTGCTGCAGGAAGAGCCACGGCACACTGCGCTTGAGCAGCTCCTGGGTCATGGCCGTGTTCTGGAGGCGCCGCAGCTCCTCGGAGGCTTTCTCGGACAGCGAGAGGGTCAGGGCCCTGAGCTCGTCCAGGGCGTCTTGATCCAGCCGCTCCTGCAGCTCCTCCAGGGAGGAGCTGTGGTCGGCCACCAGGCCCCGCCACCGACCCAGGTACTGGCTGACATCCTCGGCTGCTCGGAAGGCTTCACCGATGGACAGCTGCTCCTTGTGCTGCTCCTTGTGCTGCAGGAATTTCAGGAAGGAAAATGCAATGGGGACGGGGCTCGGTGGGTACAGACCTTTGGGTAAACACTTTGGAGATGGACGTAAAAGCCTAGAACATTCGCACCTTTCCCCCAATAATCTTGACATAGAAAATTTCCCTAAGTAAATAGCTCAACATGTAGCAAGAACTTCATTTGTTCCACATTGAAGATGTCATTGAATAGGAAAAGCTCAGGAGCCAGACCACAAGGGTTAGAATCCTGGCACCTCCATTTACAGGTTGGGTGACCCAAAGCAAGTTTCTTATCCTCTCTGTACTTCCATTTTCAACATGTAAAATTGGATAATAGAAACTACCTACTTTATAGAGCTGCTGTTGGGATTATATGAGTTCATTCATATGCATACAGCAATTAGAGTAGTGTCTGGTGCAGGGTTCTCACTGAGAAATATTTGCAATTATTATTACTCTGCGCCAGGTAAACTGTAATTGCAAACTGTGATATTATAAGGAAAAAATTGAGATCTCAGAGACAATTTAAATGACAGGGTCAGGGAAAGCCTTTTGAGAAAGAAGATATAAGCAAGACCTGATGGATGATGTCTTAACCTAATCAGGCTAAAAGAGAAGGAAAGAACATTCCTACTTCACACACAGTAGCTATGAAGGCCCTGGAGCGCAGGGAAAAATGCCAACCAACATCCATGAAGATGTTTGCCACAGTGTTATTTATGACAATGGCCCCATTGTCACTTGGCTTCATTTTTCTAGAACATGAGATAGCCTTCTTTATGTCCTCACATCTCAGTGGCTAGACATTATTCATGCATGCACTCTAGAAATATTTGCTGAGCACCCATGATGTATCGGGATGCTTTTCACCTGGTGATACAACATAAATTCTTACTTTCATGGAGCAGCCTCCTAACTCTGTGTCACTCACAATATTTATGAAAAGTAGTTACAAGAAATAATATTAATGGAAGGCTACTGGAATCGCCCAGAAGATCTGCTGTCCATCTATCCTTCTCAACTCTATATTTCAGCCTTGGCCCAAGGCAGGCCACTGGGGAGCTGGCATCCTCAGCCACACCATAACCAGTGGCTCAGATATGAATGGAGGGATGTTCAAAGATGGGTGAAGTTCAAGGGCCAAGGTGAGACATGGACTGCTTTTGCCCCAAATCTGGCAATAAAAATCAGAGTTTCTAGCAATCAAATTAAAGTTATTCTAGTGCTCCTCCCTCACTCCTGTATGACAGCTGACACCCACCTACCTAGACGTCACCTGATGTGTCTCCTACATTCTCTGAATCTGCTCTTACTTCCTCCCTGTGCAGGGCACTGGCTCGGTTTAGGTCCTCACAAGCTCTCACCTGGTCAACTGCTGAGCCTCCTACGGGTCCCCTGCACCTAGGCTCCCCCAGCATGTTCCCAGGGGGTGCTCACCTGAGCTTCTCCACCACCTACCTGATCATGTCCTTCTCCTGAAGCCCTCTAATGTCCCCCACTGTCCTTGGAGGCAGGGTAAACTCCTGAGCCTGACCTCCCAGGCAGGTCTCCCCCAGCCCCTGCCCTCACGCCTCTGCACATTCTAGCCACATCACATCCCTACAGTCCCCAGCTGCAGCGGCATGCTCTCTCTTTTCTGCTTCACCCCTTGCCTGTGGTGTACTTTCCAGCCTGGTCTCATGCACATTCACTCTGTGAAGTGCCCCGCACCCCAGCATCTCTGGGCAGGAGAAGTTGCTGCCTCTGCGACTGTAGGAGTGTGCTGTACACATCACAGGGGGAGCGTGTTATGGGGCATTTATGCATTTGCATGCTGGTTTTCCTTCCTTGCTTAGAACGTGCAGACAGCCAGGCAGGTTAGTGGTGAGGAAAAGGGCTTATGCTCAGAGTCAGAGAGACTGGGTTCAAATCCCTCTTCTGCCACTTCCTCAATAGGTGACCTTGACCTTGTTATATAACCTCTCTAAGCCTCAGTATCTTCACCTTGAAAATAAATGCAGAAAATAATAGTATCTACCTAGAAGGGCTATTTTAAGGCTCAAACAAGAAATAGAGCTTACTGAGCCCAGTGCTAAGTAAACAAACTGCCCCCCTCTGTTGGCATCCAGCACCGCCGTCACCATCACTCACTCAGGCCAGCACCCCTGGTCTTACACTAGGATTGTAAGGCTCAAACAAGAAATGCAACGCTCTTAGCCCAGTGCTAGGTAAGCATTCGGTGTTGGCACCCACCATCATTCCCATGGCCCCTCACCTGAGCCAACACCTCTGTTCATGTGCACACACCACTAACCCATCAAGACCCTCTGCTCTGCTGAGGTTGGAGAGGACCCTCAGAATCCTTTCCTTGGCATTCCAAAAAGTCACTACCAAAGAGCCACATATGGGCCATCCTGATGTCTCCCGGGCCTCCTCCCAGTCCTCGGAGTAGGGGGTGGGGGGCATTCAGAAATGGTTATGGAAACGACAAACAGCAGAGCGCCTTACATACCTTTTGCATCATTTCTCGCCTCCTCTTAATTATTAGCTTTTGGTGGAGTTTCTTCTTTTCCTGCTTTAAGTCATTGTCCAACTTCTGTTTTATAGAAAAGATTTCCGTCTGAGCTCGCTCCAGTAGCATCTCCATCTGGTCTTCATCTAAGTACCCGGCTCTAGAGCAGACATGGCGAGTTAACACGCCCTCCCCAAACTCACTGGGACATACATCAACACATTAGTGTTTGCTGGGATAAGAAAAATCTCTACCCTAGCAAAGCGGTAGAGAATGGGTGGCTAAGAAATTACAAAAAATAGAAAGCACAGCAAGGTCAGGGCCGTTAGACATGCATCAGGCTGCATCTTGCATGGGGATACAACATAAACTCTTGCCTTTGTGGAGAGACCTCCTAACTCTGTGCCACTCTCTCCACCTGTCCTCAGAGAGACCGTTCGCTGGAGTGGAAAGAGGGCAAGAGTTCTGGGAGGAAGTAACCATCAACGGGGCCAATGGGGTACAGACTGAGTTGCCCAAGAGGAGGTGGTGGATCTGGAATTCCTGGCAGCAGGACTGGCACGAGCCAAGCCAAAGGGAAAAGCATAGACAATACTCTGCTTCTGCCATTGCTGCTGCCACAGTCTCCAGTCTGTCTGCAGCCCTGGGTGGGCTGTCAGGGCCAGGCTTCCTGAAGGAATGAATACATGAATGAATGAACGGCAGACAGAGGTTTTAGAAATATGAAGTCTGTGCCAGTCCTTTGAAATAAAATTAGAAAATAAAGTAAAACTCCTTTCCTTGGTCACTGCTCAAAATCAGCATAAGCAGCTGTGGAGTTTTGGAGTTCCAGGCAAGGAAATGTTCCTTTCACTGGAGTGAAACGTATTCCGGAATTTCAAGTCAACTGCAACTGATAAATTCATTAGCATCTTTGGGTGGGGAGTGTTTGCATAATTTACGCCTTGAAGAATCCTCATTAAACTGAGCAGGAGCTCTGCAAAGCCCTGATAAAATTATCTCAATAGTAAAACCAATTCATAAAAGCTCAGATCATCGTGAGAAAGTCAACTTGGTAGTCACATCCCATTAATTTTAGAGCTTCTTGTAACCTAAAAGAATAAATTTCATCGTTCACAATTAAGTGGCCTCAAAGAACGGCTAAGAAGGAGAGGGAGGTGGGGTGGGGACTGGGGGCTGGGGAATTGGCATCACCACCATGTTACCTGAGCACATGGTACCCCAGGTGCTACTGAGATAAAACACTAAGGATCTGTGACAGTTCAGTTCATGTGTCATTTTGGCCAGGTGTTGGTATGTAGGTGTTGGGTAAAGCAAGGGCTGACCTGACTGTTTCTGTGAGACTATCTCATGGATTCAAACCACCAGTCAGTTGATTGCATCTATGGCTGATGAAATCTACAATCAATGGAGGAATGGCCTTCAACAATGAGAGAAGTCTCATCCAATCAGGTGAAGGCCTTAAAAGGGGAAGTGATGATTTCAACAGTCAAGAGAGAGAATTCCCATCTCTACTTTGGCCAGCCGACTTCTCCTGGGGAATTCATTGAAACCTTCATCAGCCTTCCTAGCTCGGGGCCTGCCCTATAGAATTCTGACTTGCCCATATCCCCAGTCTCTCGTGAGCCAATTCCTATAATAAATCTCAAAATATTTACATCCATATTATATATATATATGATCCTGTCAGTTCTATTTCCCTGGAAAACCATGACAAAAACAGAACCCAAGATAAGCATCTGTGTATTCAGACTCAACACCAAGGGCAAATGCAAGAACTGGGGCTCAGAGAGAAGGAGACTCTCCTGTAACAGGGTCCATGCGAGTCCCATCACTGACTTCAATGGAACGTTTTGGGGGATTTATTTTAAAAATTCCAGGGTGGGGACGTATGGCCATGAGTAGATATTTGTTGAACCATAACTGTGGGCAGGTGAGATTCACAATACTGTTCATTCTACCATTGGGTATTGTGCCAGTACGAAAGGATCATGTACCCAAGAAAAGCCATGTTTTAATACTGATCCATCTTGTGGAGATAGTTGTTTCTATAATCCCTATTCGCCATGGTAGATTGGAAACTTGATTAGTTATCTCCACAGAGATGTGACTCATCCAGTTGTGGGTATTAACCTCTGATTAGAGGGAGATGTGACTCCATCCATTCCAGGTGGGTCTTGATTACTTTGCTGGAATTCTTTAAAAGAAGAAGGATTTTGGAGACAGCAAGAGGGTCACAAGAACCATGAGAGAGTCCATGCAGCCAGAGACCTTTGGAAATGAAGAAGGAAACACCCCCAGTGGAGCTTCATGAAACAAGAAGCCTGGAGAGAAAGCTAGCAGACGTCACCATGTTCACCATGTGACCTTCCAGTTGAGAGAGAAACCCTGATCATCGGCCTTCTTGAACCAAGGTATCTTTCCCTGGATGCCTTAGATTGGGCATTTCTATACCCTTGCATTACTGTGGACATTTTCACAACTTCAGAACTGTAAACTTTCAACTTAACAAACTATCCTTTTAAAAGCTGTTCTGTTGGGCGGGCCGCGGTGGCTCAGCGGGCAAGAGTGCTTGCCTGCCGTGCCGGAGGACCCCGGTTCGATTCCCGGCCCCAGCCCATGTAAAAAACAAACAAACTAACAAAATATAATAAAACAAGAAAATGTTTAAAAATGTTTCCCTTTCTTCCTCCCTTCCTTCCTTCTCTGTCTTTCCTTCCTTTCCTCCCTCTCTCTTTAAAAAAAAAAAAAAAAAAAAAAAAAAAGCTGTTCTGTTTCTGGTATATCGCGTTCTGGTGGCTAGCATACTAGAACAGGTATTTTTTTTAATGATATAATGCAAGGGTGCTTTTGTTTTGTTACAATTAGACAATCCTTTTTAAACAAGCAAGGGCACCTGGTGCAAATGATCAATGAACAGAAGCGGATGGTGTCTGATGCAGAATGCCTGGGCGAGGCGATGCCTGTGCCGTCTGGGCTGAATGGGGTCTCACCTCTCGTGTTTCTGGATGAGGTGGGTCAGCTGGGCAGCCGCAGTGCTCAGAAGGCCTTCCACACGGACCTCCGATGACTGTATGTTCTGGAGCAGGTACTCCCTGTGGCCAAATCTTTTACTTAGATGATATCTCTTGGTAGCCTGGAAAAAGTCCATTAACTCTTCTACATTTGCCTGTTTAAAAAAAAATCAAGAAAATGTGCCCAATTAGAATTTAGAGAAGACTCTTTCTAAACTTAGATATATATGTATGAAGAAGATATACATATATTTTGGAAAAAGATATACAGGAAAAGAAGCCCTGGGACAAAAACCTGAAACCTCCCTGCCCTTAGCAAAGGCTTATAAGAAAACTACATATGAATAAGAAATAAACGCTTTAAAAACTGATTGTAAGAAATGGAATGTGGATTTCTCTTGTTCAGTCATTCACCTGCATTCACATACACCTGGGGCTCACAGGTGCTGCACGCCAGGACAGGTACTGAGTTCTGGGATAAACCAGCCCCAGCCGTGACCTCTCAGGGGCTCCCCATGCACGGAGGGGACAAGAGAAACACCTCCACCCAGAGCTGCCTACAAAAGTTTTCTCCATCTACCAAATGAATAAAACCCAACCAAAGTCCAGAGAGTAATGATAACTTAGCTTACCTTGGGCGTTTTATCCAGGCTAGGCACCGGGCTGAGAGCTTTACATGTATCGTCTAGCTTAATTTAGGCAGAGAGTACTGCTATACCCATTTCACAAATGAAGAAACCCAATCTGCACCCTGAGCTGCTAAGTGGTTGAGCAGGGATTTGAACCCAGTGATCTCGTGGAGGGCCTGTGCTCCAGTGTTGAACTGGGCTGCCTTCAAAACACCAGCTGCCCTCATTCATTTTCATTGTAAATGTGGTGGACTCTTACTTTAACTGCTCTCTCTAAAGTCTTAGTAGGAAAATCCCAGGCCAGCATGACGAGGTTGGCTTGTTCTCTTTCTGTGTCAGGTCCCTTCTGAGAGTGTCCCTCTCTTCCCGAAAGGTTCATGATAATTCCTTGGTCTCCTCTTGGGACGTCCCTGGTCCATCTCAGCTGTCACTCATTTGGCCTGTGACCACAGACCAGAAATCCGGGCCTCGTTACATCTCCCTTGGGGAGGGGCAGGGCCCAACCTTGTCTAACTTTTTTCGCTCCTTAGTTGAGTGCCAAGTTGTGTGGCTTCCTCTCTGGGGACCTGCCCCCCACAAACACACACACCGACTTGGACACCTGTGTCTACACTTCACCTGCTTCTTGGATTTCGATTTCCACCACTGTTTTGGTCCCACTGCAGTTCCACGCCCAGATTTACCCTGAATGGGCATCAGGGTCCTGCTGGAAGGGGACCTGGACTTCTAAAGCAAGTTGGGAACTTCAAAGAGAGTAATCCAACCAGCCAGCCAACTCTCTTGAATGATTTTTACTGATAAAAATAAAACTGAAAATAGCAGCGTTGCTGCTATGTCAGAAGAACACATTTCTCAAGGATCAGAGGTATACAATCCTGAAGAGAAAGAAGCACTGGATGGATGAGTACACTGCACCAGTAACCCCTACTGGCCTGAGAATGCCAGTCGGTACCCTATGTCCCCTAGACCAGTTCCCCTGGTGCCTTCACTATTTTAGAGTCAGAGATTAGCTCCTAAATTGGAGGAGGTGGTCCCACTAGGGGCCAGATATCTGCATTTCTCTAATATTCTACTCACAGTCAAAACTCCACATTCCATCTGGTAAAGTAGCCAGCAGCTCTCAGCTACCGTGACCACCACCTGAGGAAATCTATCAGCACACAGTAAGGACAGCAAGCCAAAATGATGAACTGCATTCTTACACAGCAGAGATTTCACTCTGTGTGTGTGTGTGCACATGCAAATGTACATAAAATTCCTTGCACCAACCCCTTAAGAAATTCCATCACAATGCTGACACAGACAAACTACTTTCGCTGTTGTCTAGGGATTTATTTAGCCTGGATTAGTAACTTTCACATTCACCTTTTCACATTTGTGCAGAACTATGCATTCACCCAGACATACAGAGACAAGCATCCTCAACCCCAGTAGAAATCAAATGACATTATTTAGACTTATGTTTTTAGATATAAACATATACATACAGACATATTTTTCTTTTTCTCCTTTACTGTTATAAATACTAAACATGAATTAAACCAAGCACTGACTTTTCAACACTAAGATAATTTAATCCCCCTTGAAACCCTGTGAATGCAGACACTAGGACGTCTAGGATCCCATTTCACAGGTGAGGAAACTGAGGCTCAGAGAGGTTAGGTCATTTGCTCAAATTCACACAGCGATGGGTGGTGGAGCCAGAATTCAAATACAGCTCTGCCTGAGTCCAAGGGCTGCTCTAAGCCATCACCACTCTACTTAGGGAACTCAGACACCTGTCCAGAGGCAGAAGAAGAAAAAGGTCACCTGCGTGCAGCACAAAAGAGAAGGCAGGACTTAATTTTGTGAGTGGAGAAATTTACTGAGCCAGTTCAGGAAAATTACTCTTTCTTCATAGCCAGCCTGATTTGAAGCATTACCTGTATTTTAGAATAATCTTGCAGCAGCATTTTAGCTGCCTCTGGCTTCAGTTCCCCTTTGAAAATAGCACTTTTTATCTGAGTAAAGAAGATACGGTGCAGTCCATTTCTCTGGAAGATGGCCAGCTGCCGGCGAGCCTTGGCAAAGTCTTCTTCTTGCTGCAGGGCCAGAGAGCTCCGCAACTGGTCCTGCTCCAGGCCATGAAGGGTCCGCAAGAGGCTGCTGCACTCGCCTGCGGACTGCAGAGACAGAAGGCAGCTGGTGAGACTAACGCCACAGCCACCTACACACAAGCACACGTGCACACATGGACACTGTGAACATACATGGCAAATGCATGTGCACAGGTGCACACATCACACATGAACACACCACAGATACTGCACATGCACACACACAAACACACATGCACACATGGACACTGAACACACGTGCACACAAATGGTAAATGCAAGTGCACACAGCACACACAAACACCACAAATACAGCAACATGCACACATACATCAACATACTGCACACAAACGGCAACACACAAGCATGAACAAGTGCACACAAATGTCACACATGAAATACAACATACATAGCAACACATGCACAGATGTGAACACACCACACATAAATCACAGCACATATACACACAATACACATGTGCACATGCAGACACACACAACACATATGCACATACATACAATGCTGAAACTGACAATGATGAGGCTGCTAGATCCTGGGAAATTCTGTTGCAACCCCTCCTCCCCTGTTAACTTAATGTTTTCCAGAACAATCTCCAAGCAGAAAATTCACAAGAGTGGAATTATGTAAATCAAACTGCCTGATAATAGCCTGCATAAATGGAAAACTCTTCAACATCGGTGTATCCTGCTGTTAGGCTTGCAAGATTATTTCCATCATCTCTCATTTGCAATTTAGGTGTGGATAAACCTACCTGTGATCAGGCCCAAGTTGAGGACATCTGGGTGAAAAGCAAAGCATCAGAAGTACTAAGAAATGGCTCTTCGGTTGCTCTCATTTTGTGTAGTCGAGTCCAAGAAAAGGAGGGCAGGAAATATACCACTACTGAGCTCCTGCTGCATTCTCACTCCCATTATCTCAGTAAGCTGCACATTCTAGGAGCAGAGTATTATTACCTCCATGTAGTAGGCAGGATGCTAAGACAGCTGCCATGATTCCTGTTCTCCAGGGGGACACAGCCTGTAAATCCCTTCTCCGTAGGAAGTGCCTAAGCTTTGAATAAGATGAGATAGCCACTACACTGACTAGATCGCCTCGTAGGGCAAATGAGAAGGGATTTTGCAGATACAATTAATACCCTGAATCAGTTGGCTTTGAGTTCATTGGAGGGAGATTATATGGGGTGAGCCTGACTTAATCAGGTGAAATACTTTCCAAAGAGGGCCCAGGCCCTTCCTGAAGAAAGAGCACTCTCCTGCTGCCTTGAAGATGCAAAGAGCCACATAGTAAATTGCCTTGGTGAGAAGCCACCTTGAAGAGCTGAGGGGCTCAGTTCTGCAACCACAAGGAAATGAATTCTATGCACAAGTTGAAGAAGTTGGGATGGGGACCCTGAACTCTAGAGGAGAATGCAGCCTGGCTGATAGCTTGTTGCACGCTTGTGAGACCCTGAGCAGAGGACCCAGCCAAGTCATCCATGGACTTCCAACTACAGAGACTGAGATAATAAGTGGGATTGGTTTTCAGTCACTAGATTTGGAATCATTTTTACACGGTCTAAAAAAACCCAATAAATGTCATTTCAGAGGTAAAGAAGCACAGCCTCAGAGAAGTTAAAAGCCTTTCTCAAATTCTCACCACTGCTCAAGAAGAGAGTTTAAGAGTCAAAACCAAATCCTCAGGCTCCAGGTTCTGAAACTGCACAGACACCGGACAATGGCATGTTGGTGGAGTCAAGGCAGAGAGGCAGGCAAGGAGGAAAGTGGGAATGGTGGCTAAGGGTAAGGGGCGTGGCTCCTCCAGTGAGAAGACCTGAGTGTCCCACACCCCTTGTATTCCCTGTTCCCATAAACGACATCACCATCTCCCCGCTTGCTAAGTCACAGACCTGCTCACCCCCACTTCTGAATGGTCACAGAAGCCTACAGAGGCAATGTACTGACTTCGGTCTTCCCAGCATCTATTCTTTCTTTTCCAATTTATTCAGAATCTGGGCCAAAAGAGGAGTTTTTATTTAGGGCCTCCTAAAATCGTCTGACACCCCAGCTGCGAGAATACCCGTCCTCGGGGTACTCACACTGGACCCAGCAACCAAAGGACGTGTGTGTCCCAGTGGCCACACACCAGTGCCCACCCCAATGCTAAATGATTTGCCTCAGCCACCAAACAATTCTGTCTCTTTCAAAAGCTGATTTTTTTTTAATTGATTGGATTAGACTATCGGAGAGACGTGGATACTCACAGCTGACGCTATCTAAGCCAAAACTGCAATTCACCCATAACCATAGGTGTTGGAACCCTGCCTGAGCCGCTGGAACCTAGCAAGGTCGGGTCAGCCATCAAAAGGACTCTCTTTTTTTTTTGACAGTTTGGAATCTGACAAACCCCAAACTTCTAATTAAGTTTAATCGATAGGGTTGAAATATGGGTAAAATCCATTTAGCTTCTCACAGCCAGGACAAAAAGTGCTTGCACATGCATGCACACGCTCCAGTCCTCAATTAAATGATCTGTCCTTATTTAGAAGTATATTTCTGCTGAGGAATAAGGCATGAGGCAGTGACGTGTCTGGATCAGTGAAACACTTCCTAAAATTCATCCGGATGGGAACATCCCATTCCATACACACTGTCCTCCTAAGGAGAAGCCAGGGTCCTGTGGAAATGCATTCAACCCTAACCAACATCCACCCTGCGGGGACACAGATAAGACCAAGGCCCAAAGCAGGGATGCCACAGCCCCAGTGCTGCCAAGCAGGCAAGGTCATACATGGAGGTAAGTGAAAGCGTGAGAGGCAAAAGGGAGGGTGGGGAGTGGGGCCACGTGGAGAGAGCAAGCCCTGCCTGAAGGGGTAACCAGTCCTTGGCCCACCAATGGGACACATTGCAGGAATGGGGCCCCAGGCTGACCAAATCTTCCCATTTTTTAAAGAAAAGTTGGAAATTCTGAAATCCAGATTTTTAAACGAAGCTTTCTATTTTAATTACTGGCAACTAATGTCCGTTTAAAAACACACATTCAAGTGATGGTCACTCAGGTAACTTATCTCTGCCTATGAGGTCCAGAGTTATGTGCCCTCCCACGAAACAAAGAGCAGGGGACCGAGGCTCAACAAACCGGGGAGAAGCAGCCCTGGAGCAGGAAGGTTTGGGAAGCCCCCTTTCCCACCTCCCACACTCAGAGAAGGACTGTATCCCCGCAGGGAGGGGAGGCACTGTCTCTCCCACCACCCCATTCCACCCCTGTATAAATAGAGGAAATACTCAAGAATGCAGGACTCCAGGCAGTCCTCCAGAATTGCCCCAAAGGATGGGGTAATACCCACAGCAATGGTTAGGGACACAGCCCCTGGGCTCGCTGCCTGTTCTAAGGCAGGTGAACGCTTCTTGTCTCAGGGCACTCACCCGTGAAGGAGGCAGGCACATATCAGCACCCAAGCCACTGAGCGTGTGTGAAGACTGACAGACGGCCTCTGTGATGTGCTTAGAGCAAGGCCTGGTATGCAGGAAGTGCTAAATGAAGGTGCACAGTACGGTGACCTACCTTTTTTTTTTAAGAGCATTTAGTAACATCAGGAAATGTTGACGCTTGGATGGTAAGTGGAACCAAGCAAGATGCACAATTATATGAACTGCATAAACCTTGCTTTGTAAAAAGGTGTATGCAATAGGTGGCTGAAATATGCACCAAAGTCTGAGGACAGGAGTGGAGGCTGCTGTGAACAGTCAGCTATGGTGGTCAGGCATACAGCAGGGGCTCAACATACAGGCCAAATGAATACGTGGCTGCATTTCAGTTGTGTGATGGTTTTCACTGCCTTTTTCAGAGTTTTTCCTTTTATGCTTTGGGATCTGGAGTTCGCCAACTTTTCTGTAAAAGGCCAGCTGTGACTCTAAGGCTTTGTCGGCAACCTAAGGTCTCCAATGCATTATTTTTCTATGTTTTTTTTGTTTTGTTTTTTACAACCCTTAGAAAACCCTTCTCAGCTCATGGGCCATGCAAAAACTGGCCAGTCTGGATTTGGCTTGAGGACTACAGTTGGCCAACCACTGCTTTGGAGTCCTGTCCCAGTTCTCCTCATTGAACATGGATTATTTTTATGGAAAATGCATGACAACCAATTAAACAAGAAGAGAAAGAGGGTGAGATTGTTTGGGGCTGCATTGCTGAATAGAGCCTGGAGTACATTTTTCATAAAGGACTAACATGTGCTCAGCTCTAGGACACACGGCCTTGGGGTCAGCCAGGGGAGCCACTGTGAGGGAACAGGGGCCCCTGAAAGTTCTTTCCATGCCCTACACCTGGAACCTGTGGATATGGCCCCATTTGGAGAAAGGGATTCTGCAAATGTGATCAAGTCAAGCATCTGGGGACGAGTAGACTGCCCTGGGGCATCTAAGTGTGCCTTACATCCAAGGATAAGTGTCCTTGTAAGAGGTAGAGAAGGAGAAGGCAGAGCCATAGGGCAAGATCCGTGGGAAGGTGGAAGCAGAGACTGGAGAGATGTGGTCACAAGCTGAGGAATGCCAGGAGCCACTAGAAGCCGGAAGAGGCAAGAAAGACTCCCCTCTAGAACCTTTGGAAGATATGGGGTGCTGCTGACACCTATTTTGGACTTCTAGCCTCCCAAACTATGAGAATGAATTCTTATTGTCATACAGTGGTGATAACTTGTTACAGCAGCCAGGAAACAAAGACAGGAGGAAAGAGGAAACAAAATGAGCTGCATGTTCAGCTAGGGGAGGAGGGGAGGGGGCAGCAGGGCTGGTGAGCAGGGAGGATCAGGCAGTAGGAATCTCATTTCTTTTCATAACCGCCCAGCTCACCTCCTGACCACCTGCACCCATGTGGAGCCACAAGCTCTCAAAGGGAGAGCTAATTATACTTACTTCCAGGGGAGTTTGGTGGTTGGAGACAGTCTGGGCAATGGAAGCTTAGAGTTCAGAAGCTGGCTTCTAAGCAGGTGAAAGAACACTCTAGGAGAGATGTTCAGAGAAGGACACATGCTTAGGTCCTTACTAGTGACCAGGGCTAGGCAAACCATCTTTATCAGAAGAAGATTAGTAAGGTATAAGCAGGCTTGGTGTGGTGGGCTCTGGAAAACTCTGGGCTGATTCCTTTCAAGACAGCAGTTGGCACATCTCTAGGAAGGATGAGAGTGGATCTGGACAACCAGGCCTGGGAAGATGGAGAACTCTTGAGCACTGAGCACCTTCTGCAGCCCCCATCCCGGTGGTCTTTCTCCGTCACCCCTCCTGGCAGCACTTGTTTTGGACTTAGAGAGGCTCATGGAGGTTCTCAGAGCAGACCCAGAACATAAGCCCAGGCCTGATGGCAGAGCCTGTGCCACTGGAGACTGCGGGCCTGAGAAACGCACATGGGCATCATGTCATCATGGCCTTCCCAGACCGTGTGCTCTCTGATGCACTCTTCCAAGAAGGAAGCTTTCCTCCTCTCCCTGTGACTCCCACGGCACCTTGAACATATCTCTATTATAACACAGCTGAATGATGCATTTTTTTTTATATTAAACAACTGTGAAGTGCTTGAATGCAAGACCATGTCTCTCTTCTGTACCTTCATTGCCTAGCACAATGCCTGAGAGATAGTAAGTACGCGATTCATGCCTGCTAAATGAATTCTAGAGGGATGGGAGGACGGGTGGGTGGACAGATGGGTGGGTTGGAGGATGGATTGGTAGATGGATAGAGAAGTCAATGAGTGGCTGGACAGATAGATGGACAAATGCATGGGTGGAAGGATCAGTAGACGGAAAATGGATGGACAGATGCAAAATTGACATGTGGATGGACAGACGGATGGATGGGGTAGATGGGTGGATGAGCGGATGGGAGAATTGATGGGTAAATGGATGGGTGGATGGATAGATCGATGAATGCAGATGGATAGATGGCTAAAGGACAAATTCCTGAGAGGTAGGAGATAGGCAAGTGAAAGTTTTCCTTTCGACACTACCTTACCCTCTCACTAGCATGTTTCAGGAACTCTTCTACTTCCTCCATCACTGCCATCTCCCTCTGATACTGGCTTTCTGTCTTCTTCCTTGTTTCCAGATCACACTCAGCTGTCAACGCCACCATCTTCCGATCGTACTCTTCTTGTATTTCATTCTCCAGCAACAGAAACTGTTTTTTGAAAACAGCGCACATCTTCCTCTCTACTTGCGGGGAGAGGTGGCCGCCAGTGGTGAGATTCTTCAGTAAAAGGGTAATGACATCTTTGCTGATTTGGGTTCGACAAGCCTCCAGATCTGAGTCTGCCCGATTCAGGGTTGCAATCTCCAATCTGGAAAATGCAAAGGTTAAGAGAATTCCGTTACATGAAATCACAAAGGAGGGCCCTCAAAGCTCTGAGGTTTTAAATTATTTGTAGGTGTGGTAGATCAAGTCTTAACTCCCAATCCTGTGAGTGAGAACTCACTTGTAAATAAGACCTTCGAAGATCCTATTTGGATCAGGCTAAACTGAATTGTGGTGAGCTCTAATCCAATACCACTAAAGTCACTGTAAGAAGAAATTCAGATGTAGTGAGTTAGGAGGAGCCAGAGAAGGAGAGAGATATCACCATGAGACAGTGGCAGAGATATTTCTACAAGCCAATGAAACCCAAGGATGGTGGCAAGCTATCACCAGAATATCATCAAAAATATCACAAAAAAAATTTTTGGTGGATTCTGTGGCCTGGCAATACAGTGATGGTGGACTTCTAGCCTCCAAAACTGTGAGATAATAAATCCCTGTTATTTAAACCACCCAGTTTGTGGTATTTGTCATAGCAGCCATGGCAAAGTAAGACAGTAGGTAAGGCTTTTCTTTCTTTCTTTACCCCTCCTTCTCTTCCTTTCTTTTGTCCTTCCTGCTCCATCCAATTATTGAATGTCAGCCACCAAATTAACAGATTCTTACTTAATAAACTCAAAATACTTAATAAACCCCATTAAGAACAATAAGGAATATAACTAATATAAAATGTGGTCTTTGTCAACAAGTAATTCATAGTCTGAGGTAAAAATTGATAGTTAAAAATATTTGGAGGAATTAAAAACAAAATGTTTATTTTACATTTCTTCCCAATTAAAATTTAGTTTATGGACATGACAATTAAATGTCATGTGATACTGTGGATGGGATTCTGGAACAGTAAAAATAAAAACTAAGGAAATCTTAACAAAAGGATGGGCTTTAGTATATAATAATGCATCAACATTGGTTCATTCTTGTAACATACGGACCTGCTAAGGATGCCAGTATGAGGGGAAACTGAGTGCAGGTATATGGGAATCTTGTATTATCTTCTCCATTTTTCTGTAAATCTAAACCCCTCCTGGTTGGTGTTCAGGGTTGATAGAGATGAGATATAAAATGACTGGAAAAGAGCCTGGCATTTTGCTGGGACTACACAATAGTAGTTTCCTCATTCTTTATCTTTCTGGCTCCCTGCAGACTAGCTACAAAACAGAGTCCAGGGCCCCTCATCTGCTCTTCCCAAATGATCAGGGAAGGCAATTTCATAAGCATTTTCTGTTTTATTAGTCGTAATGCTAATCGCTATGGACAAACCATCAGAAGTGACAAAATTAAAAACGGTATGTTTCAAAGCCATAAAAGAGAAAAATGTCCCTTTAAACCAATAAAGTGCCATGCTGTCGATGAAGCTCACTCTCATTTGCTTATTTCCCAAATGGCCACAGGAGAAGAAAATAAATACTAAGAATTCATCATTTACACAAAGAATTGGATCCATTGGTGAAGAGGTACATTCCCATCAGCCTCTGTGGCATTTTTTAATTTATTCAGACAATGATGAAATATACCATTCTTATAAAAAAAAAAAACACACAAAAAGTCCCTAATGACTTTATGATACTGAGAGAGAAATTCTGAGTTAGACTTGCTGGGCTCTGACTCTGAAGGCTCTTTACTGCTTCAAGAATTTGACAAAATTGACAGGACTCAAATACTGTTTTCTGAAGAAGCATGCCTTTTTTCTGATTACAAAAATGTCACCTTGCCACAGCACTGTAAAGATGCACATATTTGTTCAGGCCAATTTTGTCACCTGTACATCATGCGCAAGTGAGAGTCCGCTTGTTATTGAGTTTCTTCAAACAGGCGTTGAGAACGATGCCCAGCACATAACAAGAGCTCAATAAACACAAGCCGTGACAATTGACTAACGGGCTTGCCTGTGACAGCATCTCTCTAAAAGAAACAGCACTGCCTAAATCATCCAAGAAATGATGAAGACTATGATTTGCTTAAAGAGAGACAGAGAAAGGCATTAGTGTCTTTTTCCTCATTTCTTTCATATAAAAATTAATCAATTCCCACCAAATGGCAAGGTGTCAGAAGAAAATTAAGATAGACTCTGATAAAAAAAAAAAAAGGCAGTAAACGTTCCCCTGAATGTGAAAAAGCGCTTGTTAATCAGCATGGAAGAGAATTAATTCAGAAAGAAAACTAAATTACCATGGCTACTTTCCACGATATAAATCCAGTTCTTCAATTTAGCCGGTGTAAGCAAGTAGGCTCACACACAAAAAAACAATTCACTACTAGTGAATCTGAAATTTTCCCCATTAGAAGCTAGTTTCTGTGGACTGATAATACTGTAAAATTCCCTGCTGGGCTCATAGGTCATATTTATATATTGTTACTTTGAGGGTCTGGACAATAAAAATTTAGGGGGAGAAATATCCTTCCTAGTTTTCTCACTGTCCAAGTTATAATGACAGGTTATATCGAAGTAAAAATAGTTACCATACGTGTGAAACATGACTAAAACTTAAGAACCAAAAAATCTGTCTTTCCTTCCCTTTCTCCTTTCCTCCCTTCCCCCTCCCTTTCCCCTCCATTCCTCCCACCCCCTCCCTCTTCCCTCCCTCCCTTCCTTCTTTCCTTTCTTTATTTCAACCTTGGCACAAACCCAAACAGAAAGAAAAATACAAGGATCCAGCCATTTGCATCTTTCCTCTTTGACATTTTTCCACTAAAGCTCTTCATGTTTAGAAGTTGGGCAGGGCCCTCCCCCTCCAGAGCTTTAGCCCATTTAACCCCTGCAACGCTAGGTTGCCATGTCACTGCCCACTCCCCATCCACTCTCCGGGCAGACCCTGGCAGGGCAGCCAACAGACCAAAGAGAGATGTGAGTGTCCGTCTCCCCGATTTAAAACCTCTCATGAGCCTTCCTCTCGCTCCCTTTTAGGCATATCCTAACGCCTTCTGCTGGACTGCAACCAAAATTCCATTCTGTTTCCAAGCAGGGGCTTGGGAGTCACACGGACTTGTTTCCAGTCTGCTCCACCCCCTTAGGAGATGTCAGAGCTCTGGTGACTTACCTACCTTTCCTGAGCCTCATTTCCTCGTAGGTCAAGTGAGAATATTGTCACCCACCTCAAGTGAGGGTCACTGAGAGAAGTATAGACAGTGCCCCTTAACAGTGTTGAAAATCTGGTCCATTAATCACAAGGTGCATTAAGGGCAGGCTTTGTTTTAAGAGCTTCACAGGTAGTAAACAATTTAACCCTTACAGCAATCCTACCTAGTAAGCAGAAACCGAGGCACAGAAAAGTTAAAATACTTGGTCCACAGTCACCAGCTATTAAGTGACATAGTAGGGATTTGAACCCAGGCATGCAGTGCCAGAGTATTCCACCATGCTGCCCCCCAACAATGAATGGGAAGCCCTTTGCCTAACATCTGGTGCATAACAGGTGCTGGAAAATGTTACTTCGCGCTGCTTTTGCTGTTGTGATATTTGTCATACTTTCCTTGGTTATCACTCTGTATGGCAAAGAAAAGAAGATGTGGGGAAGCACAACCAACAGACATTCAGACAGACAGATGACAGCAAGTGTTCTAGTTTGCTAGCTGCTGGAATGCTTTTAAATGGGGAATTTAACAAGTTGCAAGTTTACAGTTCTAAGTCTGTGAAAATCTCCAAATTAAAGCAAGCCTATAAAAATGTCCAAAGTAAGGCACCATCAAGATGTTACTTTCACTCAAGAACGGCCAATGTAGTTCAGGGTTTCTCTCTCAACTGGAAAAGGCACATGGCAAACATGGCGACGTCTGCTAGCTTTCTCTCCAGAAATCTTCTTTCAGGAAACTCCCCCAGGGGCATTTTCTTTCTTCATCTCCAAAGGTCTCTGGCTGCATGGGCTCTGGTAATTATCATGGCTATTTCATTGTTCTGAAGCTTTCTCCAAAATGCTTCCTCTTTTAAAGAATTCCAGTAAACTAATCAAGACCCACCTGGAATGGGTGGAGTCACATCGCCCTCTAATGAAAGGATAAAACCCACAATGGGATCAGGATTAAAAGATGACTTTTCTAGGTATATAATCCTTTCAAACTAGCACAGGTAGGTGGGTAGGCAGGTAAATAGAAAGATGATAAGTATGTAGCTAGGTGGGTGGGTAGGTGGGTAGATAGAGAGGCAGATAAATGATAGACAGATAGATGATAGGTAGATAGGTAGACAGGCATAGAGCTAAATAATGAGATGATCGATAGATAAATTACATCTGAAACTCTTATTTAGAAAGGCAGACTGTGCTCTGCCTGAAAGTTAGATGAGGGTCACATGAAAGAAACTGGAGAACAGAAAATTTAAAGACAGCCTTACAAATGAAATAACCCTTAAGCATCAGCTAAGTCAGCCTTCCAACTGAGGCACACATTTCCTCAACATCGTCCCTGCCAGGTAGTCATTCAGCCTCTGCCTTGCACACCCACAGTGATGGGGAACTCACTGCCTCTCCAGGGAGGTCTGTCCACTCTTAGAGAGCTCAAAAAGGTGTTCTTAATAATTAGCTGAAATGGCTTTCCTAAAATTTCCACCATTGTCCCAGGTTCCGCTGTTTTCTCCATAATAACCTTAGTTATCTGGTGATCGTGACCACATATATACAAAATATCACCAATGCAGACTAAGCAGCCCCAGGTGTGTTATTTCAACTGTCTGTGCCTCAGTTTCCTCATCTGTAGATGGTTGCTAATGATAGCCTAATTCATCACAGGAATAAATGAGTCAGTAGAACTGACACGCTTAAAGCAGGGTCAGGCACATGGTAGGCGCTTAATAACTGTTACCTACTTTGCTTCTCACAATAAACTTGCAGAAGCAGCACCATCTGAATCAGAGAAGTTAGTAGGCTTCTCTGCCAGAGCACTGTAGAGCGGAGATTCAAACCCAGGTCTTCCTGGACCCAAACCCTAGGCTTTCTCCAAAATGCCATCTGCCTAAAGGTCTGGGAACTTCTTTCCACTTCATTGTCACTAAGAAATCAGAAGACAAGTCTGTGGAATCCAAAAATTAAATGTCTCTCCCTTCTTTACTAGGTTCAGAGGTATAAGTCAGGGTCCTTGGACCTGTCCTGGACAGTACCCCAGCCTTGGCTCGTACAGGTCGGAAACCCCTGCTGGGAGAGGGGCACCATCCTTGCACTGCTCTTGCAAAGGTCCTTTACAAAGCTGAGCTTCAGAAACCAGTTAAAGGATTGCAGTTTTTTTTAAAAAACAAGCTCTCCTGTGTCCTGGCTTGCTCTTCCTACACGTCTCACCGGCTTGACACAGAGCCGACCCAGGCTTCCAGGGTGGCTGCTGGGACCCACTTCTGGAGAGAGGTGAGGAACCCTCATGCACACATGGGAAGCATCTGACTGGTGGTGACCTGAAGGACTGAACCAGGACACTTGTCCTAGAACTTATCCTGTTCACAGTACTCTCCTCTTTTTTGGGGACAGCAGTCAAGCAGCTGCCAGGGGCAAAGAATTACACGATGCTGGACATACAGTGCAGTGCCCAGGGCACAGTTTACAGGACAGAGGGGACATTCACATACCCGTAAACCGGGGAATTCCTAGGGCTACAAATACATGTCCAAGATGAGACTCATGCACAGAAAGGATCAAGGAGGACCCTATGCTTTGACCTCCATCTATCCTCTAAACTCATTGTTTGGCTAAGTCCTGAAGGAGACCAATTGCACAAGTCACTCTGCAAAGACATTTTATTTTATTTCCTTCTTTCCTTTTCTTTATTTTATTCTGTTAGCTCCTGGCTTTCAAGGAAAGCTCTTGTCATAACACTAGCTGGATACAAGCTTAAGAAAGATCACTCAAAGTATACATTCCAGCGATAACACATAAAATTTCAAAATGTCCAGGTTCCAACAGGAGTTTCAAAGGTTGAAAGAAGGGACAAAACACAACAGATTGAAGCCACATGAAGAAATTAAGATTTCTGGTGAGGGTAACAACAGGGGTAAATATAAATGCCAGTACGTTTATATTTTTGATTAGTTTTTTAGTAATTTAGATTACTTTTTACTTCCCAAAGGATCTAAAACACAAATACATAAAATGTCATGACAAATCAGTGGTTTTTTTCAGAACGTATAAACATGGAATTTGTGACAAGGTGTGGGGATGCAGGGGATACAGGAACATAAAGTATCCTTACTATTGGAGCTAAATTGCTACCAAAGCATATGACATTGTTAGAGATTTAGGATGTTAAATTTAAGCCCCATGGTAACTACAAAGAAAATATCAAAGAATATGCAGGCTCATAGAGGCAGGGTGGGGGCAGGGGGAACTGGGAATTAATATAAAATGGGTGAGGACTTCAGTTTGGGGACATGGGTTTTAATTCAACAGGACTTCATTTTGGATGTTGATTCTTCTCTTTAAATTCAATTATTAAAGGCGGCTCCTATCACTCCAAGTTGGGGCATTCTTTATATTATTATTTGGGTGGCTTCTTTGAACTCTTTGTCACTTGCCTCTATTTGAAATGGGAGATTAGCAAAGAACAACGTTTCAGCTTAGAGTACATCATGATCTCGAGGTAAATTAGGGGATGGCCCATTTTCACCTCTTGCAGAGCCTTCTAGGGTCCAAAGCTGTCACCCCTCCACCTCTCACCCTGCAGCTTGAGGAGGAGCCACAGGGGGAGGTGGGGGTGTCCCAGAGAGCTGGACAGGGGATGCTCTCAATCGGCACCCCCAAAGCCCAAGAGGTTGGAAGAAAACATTTCGGGGGATGCTGAGGATACCTCCACTTCCCACCTGTACACTTCTAGAAAGGGGAGGGGACCCCGCTCATTCCCCAGGGTGGCCCTGCTGGGGTGAAGACTTTGGGCTGCTTTCCTACCGCACCCTGACTCTCCCCAGGGAGAAGGGGCAGCGTCCACATGGCCTGCCCCTGCCCCACACTGCGCTCCACATGCCCCCTTCCCACTCCACCCACTTAACCCAGCTCCCCTTCGTTGCTTGGCTTTTCTCCATTGACCCGTCACCTCCTGACATTTTATCTTTACTTCCTATCCCTTGCCTAAGGACAGCCTGATGAGCATAGGGATTTTATTTTGGTCACTACTGAAGCTCAAACCTAGAACAGTACCTGGCAGGTAGGAGGTGCTTGGCAAGTGTTTCCCGGATGAATGAAGCTGAAAGCCAAAATCCATGGGGCCACCCCGAGCAGGGGTCTCCCCAGCCCCCACTCCCTGAGCTCTCACCTTTGCAGGTGTATTAGTTAGGGTTCTCTAGAGAAACAGAATCAACAGGGAACACTCGCAAATATAAAATTTATAAAAGTCTCTCACGTGACCGCAGGAACGCAGAGTCCAAAATTCCCAGGGCAGGCTGTGAAGCCGACGATTCCGATGGAGGGGCTGGGTGAACTCCACAGGAGAGGCTCACTGGCCGAAGCAGGAAGGAAGCCTGTCTCTTCTGAATCCCCCTTAAAAGGCTTCCAGTGATTAGATTAAGCATCACTCATTGCAGAAGACACTCCACTTTGGTTGATTACAAATGGAATCAGCTGTGGATGTAGCTGACATGATCATGATTTAACTCTATGAAATGTCCTCATCGCAACAGACAGGCCAGCATTGGCCCAACCAGACAAACAGGTACCACCACCTGGCCAAGTTGACACATGAACCTAATCATGATAGCATGGAAGACTTCTTGGCCTCTGAAGGCAGAGCTGAGTCCCCACCTCCCCATGCCATGGCCCCCCATGCAGTGCCCTGTTCATATTCACACACACACTCACACGTGCACACACACACACACACACACACCCCTTGCTGGGACCCTTCAAGAGGCTGCCCTCTCCCAAGGACAGTGAGTTTCCAAAGTGATGGCCCACTCCTGACCCACCTCTGCACCCAAAGGACCCCCGGCAAGGGGTGACCATGGGACAAGGACAGCCGGGAGGTTGGCAGTAAAGGGCGGGGAGCGCAGTCCCAGGCAGGCAGGGCGCTGGGCCACAGCTTCCCTCTGCTGCACCTGCCCACAACAGCCCCATCCACAAAAGCACAAATGCCGAAGAGCTGACTCCCACAGCAGCGAAATGCTAAGGGCAGTTCAGGGGGTCTCTGCATGAAGCCCCTCTCTCAGACCGCAGTGACGCGGCAGAAATATTCCTCCAAAGACATCCGTGCCTTGGAGACTTCCACCTTGCTTGTGACAAATACCACAAAGAATAAAGCAAAGATTTCCTAGGAAGTTGAGAGCTCTGAACCAAATCCCCTGGGTCAGCATCAAGAAACTCAGTGGATGAATGCTCACCAGGAAAAAAACCATGTAATTCCCACAGAAATTGGAGGGATGAGTTCTGAATCCAGTGTATCCCCTTCTCAGGACCCCAATCTGAATCAAAGTCCCCACAGTTCTGTCCCACAGCCCGGGTGGTCCCCCTCTCCCATCCTCCCTTCTCAGCTTCTCTTCCCCTAGTCACCGGCCAGCAGCATCGATGCCTCTGGACAACAGGATGCAACCCTGGAAGTGTCCTGAACTCTGTGCCTCCGCCCAGGCCATCCTCACAGCTGCACTGCCGTCCCCAGCTGACTTCCTGAGGATTGACCACACATCTGTACCCCAACCCACTAACCTTGGGGAGTGGGGGGGGGGGTCCCTTTACAGGTCCCCAGATCCCCAGGGACTGCTTCCTCCATGCTTCTCAGCAAGGGGTAAATTACATCTTTTTCGACACTGTTCTTGGATTAAAGCTTATCTCCCCACCTAGACTGAATGCTCTGGTGGGGCAGGACCCCGTTTGGGGGCTCACAGCTGTATTTCCAGCCTTCTGCCAGCTACTGCAGACCAAACAACTGTGGAACATGCTCGGGTAGCCCAGTGAATAAGAAGCCTGGAGTCTGAGCAGCAGCTTCCCATTTCTGCAAGATGCATAAAGCTGAACCAAACAAAGGCAACAAATGGCTTCCATGGGAATTCTGAAATAAAGTGACCAGAAACGTGTAAATCACCTACCAAGAGCCAGGCATATGTAAACCCCCCCTGGGAGGGGCCCTAGCTACTCTCCATGTTGAGATAAGGACACTGAGTCATGGCCAGGGTGCAGGATCTGCTCAGTGAGGAAGTGGTGGAATCAGAAGTGGTGCCTTGAGTTGCAGCTCCAGCAGACCAGAGCCAAGCCAAGGCCAACTCCCTGGCTCGAGCAGAAGAAGAAACATAAACATCTCCCCAACATGTGAGATGGTCAACCTCACACCTTCTAAGGAAAGTGCAGATGGAAGCTACCAGAGCTGCCACTGCTTCCCATCAGAGTGACGTGGGGTGGGGTCGGGGGGACAGCTCAGTGGCTGCAGCGTGGACTGAGATGTGAGATGGAAGGCATGCTCCTACTCTGGGGTGTCAATTGGCCTGGTGTTTATGGTAGTTAATTTAAAAATATTTATCCAAAACCTTCTATTAGATATTGACTCAGCAATTCCTTCTTGAGGAGTTAACGCTACAGATGACCTTGCACACATATGCAAAGATGTATGTTCACAAATGTGAGCAGCAGCACTGAGAGAGCAAACAACCAGAAGCAACCACATATCCATCAATAGGGGATTGTCTAAATGACCCTCTGAACACAGTGGTTAGAAGTGTGGACTCTGGACTTAGGCTGCATGGAGTATATCTGGACACCATGTGCCTTGTGACCTTGGACAAATTACTTAAACTCTCTGCGCTTCTGTGTCCTCATCTCTAAATAGTACTTAGCTCAGAGATTGCTTTGAAGACCAAGGCAATGGTGGCAGATGGTTTTTGGGGAGGACGATCGCTGGCCATGAGAGGACCACCTGATTTTCATGATGTAGCCTTTAAAGCTGTTCTAATCCTTTGCCACATTCATTATTTACCACTTAGAAGTTGAGTCATGTCAAGAGAAAGAAAGGAAAAAATCACTGGTGTTGAGAGATCAGGGACTAGGGGCAACTCTACCCGAGGATGGAAGGAGCCTCCAGGCTCTCGGACTCAGTAGCTCTCAGTGGGCCAAGGCCAGGACAATGGCCGAGTATACAGCGGGGGCAAGATGGCAGCCCAGAGTGGAACTCCAAAACCTGTTAGAAGAACAACGCCCCCCTCCCTCAAAGAGTGGTACCTATCCCCGCTAGTGTGTAGAAATCTCTTTGTGACCAGTGTTCTGATATCCAATCTACTTGGCCAGTGCTGGAGAGAAGCCAGGCTTCTTCCCCTCTCCCTTCCCCCACTTCATATGGAGGAAGCTCCAAGAGCATCTAATTCTGGGGCTCATGATGCCTACAGAGTAAAGCCACATCTCTCTGGCTCTTCTAAGTAATACAAGTGATGGGTGCTATTCAGGGGTGAAAGTCTCCCTGACAATGTGGGCCGTCACTCCTAGGGATGGGTCTGGCCCTAGCACCATGGGATCAACATCTTCATGACCAAAACAGGGGAAAGAAGTGTAATAAATTAAGGCATCAGTGGCCAAGAAAGATCTAACGGAGTCAAGAGGCTGTTCGGGAGGCTGCTCTTACACAAGCTCCAGTTAGATGGTGCTGATGGCCATGGTTTGCTAAACCCCAACCAGCATGGCTCCTGTTGACTCATAAGAATACCTAGGGCTTGAACTGAGACTCTATAAATGTTTTATGCACTAAATTTATTTATTTTTCTCTTCTGAAATTCACAGAGGGCTCCAGACAAATCCTGGAGCATATAATTCCTGGGGGGTTCCTAGGTCAGATAAATTCTGAAACCCAGAGGGACCAGCCTCTTCAGGATTATCAATTAATTACATTCCCCTGTCCTTCAGTGTGGACACAATTTCTCAACATGAAAAAGAGTGGGCATTACCCAAAGATCCCTATAAATTGGGAGAAGGATTAAAGGAAAAGAAGGAGGTATAACAGAGAAAATGGGTTTAACAAATGAGTATGGCTGCTGAATCACTATATTAATACTCCTTCTAGCCTCCAGTGTATTGGAGCAGCTAGAAGGAAAAATCTAAGATGGTGGAATGGTAGGCCATGAAAAACTCTGGGATCTGTTCTGTAACTGCTTGATGAAGTGTGCTTTAAAACCATTGCTTTTTTCTTTCTTTACTCTGTATATATGCGATATTTTACAATAAAGAAAAATTTTTTAAAATACACAAAAATAAAAAAAAAAATGTGATGGGTAATTGTGGTGGGGTAGGCTGGAGACCAGGCCTTTTATATGTCTTATTTTCCAACAGGCTCAGAGCTCAAGGGAGGAGGAGAGAAGATCTTTAGGGATCCTTGGAGATTCTCAGCCGTTGGAGTCATTCCTTTTCTTTCTAGGAAACCTCTAAAAGAACGAATGAACATTGTGGTCTGAGAGGGGTGGCATGCAGCAGGTGAGAGGCGTCAAGACCTAAGCACATCACATCAGGCCAAGGCGGACGGGTGCCCCCATGAATCATCACACACTCACAGCACAGGCACTCTCAGCAGCGGCCTCTGCTGCCAGGCTTACCCGATTTGCCACTGTACTACTTGTGCACGGGTTGTTTCTCCAGCACCAAGCTCAGCACAGTGCCTAGAGCAGAGCAGGGACTGAGAAAGTATTTGCTGCAAAAATGGAAGGTGTGTGCCAGACACGGAACTAAAGAAATGCTCACTTTGCTGGGAAGAGGACTGTGAGGTTGTCATGACAACCAGACGGGTGTTGTCACTGTGTTGGTCCCCAGCTGTCTTCCTTGTGCCCCCCATAAAAACCCTGCTGTCCTGTAGCCCACAGCCTCACAGGCAGAAGAATGTGCAGGTTTGAACACAGGGCTGACATGCCCCTTAGCTGACTTTCCCAGCAAGAATGCTCACACTGGCCATTTGACCTCTAGGTGAGCACTGACATTGAGCCTTCCAGAAATCTAGGAATGGCCCAGACATAGATTATCTATATCTTGGGGTTGCAGCTGGGATGGAATTCAGGTTCCAGGAGGTCCCTCTTTCAGAGACTAAGTCTCTTCCCCGATGCCCTCCCAGGACCTATGATCCAGCCTCCTGATGTCCCTCATGCCTTGCGAGGCCATCAGACCCACCTACACTCCCAGGACTTGCCAACATCGTTTGCTCTGGGCTGAGAACTCCCCTGTTCTCCTTTGGTCTATGGCCTAGGATCCTTCAAGATCCAGCTCACATGTCATCCAACTCATTCACCGCTTCATTCACTCAGTGCCACCAGCCCTGTGCCACTTGAGGAGTTCAGCAGCTGACATGGGACATTAACACAGACTGATCATCGCAAAACAACATGGCGAGAGTCCCCATGAGATCCGAAAGGCAGGGAGCATGCATGATGTTTTTCTTTCTTGTCCCTACATGTTGCTTAGTACCTGGCACATATAGTAAACATTTGACTGATACAAGAAGAAAGGAGGGAGAGAAGCAAGGAAGGAGGAAAGAAGCAATTGGTAGATTCCTTCAACTGTTTTATCCAAGTCCATTCCATTTAATCCACAGAAACTCAGTTTCCTGAAACCCTGAAATCTATTCATAATATATTCATTCAGATCTCAAGATAACTCCATTAAGGGGCTGGATTTTAGTAAATAATATAAATATTACTGTTTTACATCCTTTCACTTTGCTCATACTCCTTTCCTTGAGACACAAGTCAAGAGCCAATTATGAGTCCTAGAAATCAGACAGAATTAATGAAATCATCTCACTGCCCTCAGGGGTATGAGTAGCATTTGGTGTTGAAAGAGTTGGAAATCCTCACACTATTAAAGAGCCAGAAAATGTCCCTGCTCTGCTGGTGTGGGACATTCACAGATGTTTGATGGTTACACAGCATCCCCCAAGACACTGCATACAATTGCAGTGTTACTCTGAAATACAGAAAATACAGGGGCCCCGCAGATGAGCAGGCATATGCTGCACCCCTTCTCATGTTCCCATGAAGGAACTCCATTCACGGGGGGCTCCTGCGAGCCTCACTGCACCCCATGGGGAGCGACTTTCCTGGCAGGTGAGCTGGGGAAGCGGAAGCCGGGGTGCACAGCCTGCGAATTTTGCATAATGAGTGAGTGTTTTAGTTTCCCAGGCTGCTCAAAGCAATGCCATGAAATGGATTTGGCTTGAACACTTTATTCACTCATGGTTAGAGTCTGGGAAAATGCCCAAATCAGGGCATCACCCAGGTGATACTTTCTTCCTGAAGACCAGCTTCCAATGGCCCTTGGCTCCTCTACCACATGCCCAGGCACATGGTGGTGTCTCCTGGCCTCTCCCTTTTCTTGCAGGTTCAAGTGATTTCAACTTAATTGCTTCCATGGCTTTTTCTTCTCTCTCTCTGTACTCATCCCATATACAAAGGGCTCCAGTAACAGGAATAATTCATTCCATTTATACAGGGCTCAAACCATCCTGATTGAGGTGGACCACACCTTCACTGAAGGAGCCTTCTCACGAGGTCCTACTTTACAAAGGGTCCTCACCCACAGGAATGGATGAGCTTTAAGAACGTGGTTTTCTGGGGTGCAGACAGCTTCATACCACCACAGTGCCAAGTGTATGGCTGAGAACATCTCATCACGGTCACCCTCTCCCATTCGATGGCCTGCTCGGAGGGTGTGCCCTCTGCTCCAGTTTCTTTGTGTAGGAGGCCAGGGCCGGGATGCAAGCCTGCCTCCTGGAGACCAGTCTGGAACCCCAGCTCTGACCACCACCAGTGGAGCCCTCTGGGACTGACACTGCAGGATTCTTTCCCGAGCCCAGGGCTCTCCCTTTCGTGCATCCAGCCGTGGACTAGACTTGAGCGTAAGTATTAACATGATGGATTCTAAGCCAGATACAAACAGCCACGTATTAAATGATCCCATTTATAGGAAATATCCAGGATAGGTAAAGCCACAGAGAAAGGAAGCAGATGGGTTGCCATGGGCTGCAGGGGGAAGGACATGGGGACTGACTACTCAATGGAAGCAGGATCTCCTATGAGGTCAGGAAAACGTTTTGGTGGTGGTGGCCCAGCATTGGGAATGTATTAAATGCCACTGAATTGGTGACTCTGAAACGGTTAATTTTATCTTCTGTGAATTTCCCCTCTGTTGAAACGAAAAAGAAGCTGGGTCTGGCCACAGAGCCAAACTATATTCTCTAGCTGAGCCTCAGCCTGGTAGAGAGGAGTTGCTCTCCCTCTGTCAGACCCCATGTTCAGTGTTCTTAAACTGGGTTTGAACTTGGGAGGGAAGGAGAGGGCCATGACTTCCTGGTTCCTAAAACCCCACCACCAGTCTCCAGTGGGATGTCCCACCCCAGGGGCTGAAGTAAGACGTGCTATTCCATGAGGATTTGAGTGGCCACCGCATCAGAGCCCCTCGGGTCCCATCAGCACCGGGGAAGTGGTGAGCTGCCTCGGAACAGAGAGCAGCTTCCCGACGGGACTGCCTACCCTTTCCCTCTCTGTGAGTCTCCTCTTGCTCAAGCCAAGGCAAATCTCCCCTTGTTGGATTGTGAACAGCCAGGAAGCCCCTGGGGCCCATCCTACCTCTGGTTCAGGAGGCTGAGTTTGAGTCCTGGACCCACCACAACTTAATGCAGAGGTGACCATTTCCAACTCCCCCTTGGCCAAGACAAACCCTGAGCCACATTTCTGGAGACAACTCTATGACTGGCCTCGCTGACCCCTCAGCCCACAGCCCTCCTTTAGCTCCTCCACGGACCCGCTCAGCCCACGGGCCCCCTCCTTTCGCTCCTCCACAGGCGCCCTCCCACCTTCCTGCGGTATCTCATTCCCGCCAGCATTCATGATCCCCTTTTCCTTGAAAATGCACAGTAGGCCGAATACAGGCCCAAAAGATACCAGGTCCTCAGCCCTGGAACCCGTAAATGTGCAAAAAGGGTCTTCACGGATGTGCCTAAGCCAAGGACCTCAACACAGCTCAGCTGGGTGGGTCTCCATTGGGTCCCACGTGCCACAGCTGCCCCTGTGAGTGGGCGGCCTGGGGGACCCACCCAGCCAGAGAAGGAGGCGGAGCCTGGGGGGCCACAAGCAAGGAGCTGGAAGATGTAAGGAATGGATTCTCCCAAGCCTCCAGAGGGGATGACGCCCCTCAGCGAAACCTAGTTGGCTCAGTGAAACACATTTTGGACCTCTGGCTTCCAGAACTCTGAGAGAAGCAGCTTCTGTTGTTCTGAGTCACAGATGTTGTGGTCATTTATTAGAGTGGCTGCAGGAAACTAATGTAACATTCTTATCTTCCCAGCCCCCACTCACCTGGAAAAGCCTTTGAAGGGCCTCAAAGAGGGGCAGCTATTCTTTCAACACCTCATCTGGCAAGTATTTTTATGCCCATTTTACAGATGAGGCAAAAGAAGTCAATAGAAACCATAAGTGGCAGAGCAGGGACTCAAGCCTGAGAAGGCTGGGTTGGCAGCATGAGCTCTAACCATTGTTCCCTTCCACCCCCCCACCTCTGGCGGCCTAGCCCCTGTGCCCTCCTACCTCCTCATCTCGGCTGGCCTAATCACTGCGCCTCCTCCCCCCACCCCCCACCTCCGGGGGCCTCTGTAGCTCCATGAGGTCAAGGAACAAGCCTGGTTCGCCACCAGCTCCTGCTACAGAGCTGGGTCCAGAATAAATCCTCAGCAAGCATCTGCAGAAATAACCAATCCGTCCATTAATTTTTTAAAATCCCCACATGCAAGAATGAAAGAGCCAATGAAAGAACGAATGAACAAAAGAAACTGGGGCAAGCGGCTAATTTCCCTGGGCATCAGGTTTTGAGAGATGGACAACACAATCACGTCACGGCATGTCTGTCAAGAATAAAAAAGGAGAGCAGTTGTAAAACAAACGAACAAATCACACCAAATGGTCCAAAGAAGACTACTCAGTACAGGTATTTAAAAGCCTCCATTCAACAAATATTCACTGAGCATCGACTTTGCACACAACATGATTTTGAGATGCTTTAGAGGCCGTGTCAGTAGCATCACAAGAAAGCAGTGGGCTTTGTTTTAGTAACACAGGAGAGAGGCACAAGTCTTTTATTTTCTTTGCTCCTTGGGAAAATCTGCTCAATCTTTTTAAAAAGCTCCCCTGTCAATAGAACAGTGGATTTGAAAGCACGTAGACCAGGGCACCTGTGTGACCTCAGGCAAAAGAGAGAAAAACTTGTAAATCCTGGTTCTCCTGTCCAAAACGGGAGAGTTGCTGTGAGAAATAAATAAGATCACCAGGGGATGTGTCTGGCAATGGCCAGGCCCGCAGCAAAGGTGGAGCTGGCATTGCTACGGGAAGTCCCGGGGGTGCTCCGTGCCTCTAGAAGCTTCCAGAATCCAGCCAGTCCTGCCCAGCTCCTCCTTCAGCCTTGGAGGCGAGCACACCTTCATTCTGACAGGAGTCGAGAAGCCTGATAAAAATCACAGCGAACATTCCTCCTCAAATCCTCTCGGTAAGAGGCAGCCTAAGAATAAATGATCTAAAAGATAAGCCACCCAGCACCCCATGGAAAGGCTCTTTGTCAAAAATAAATCCGCAAGATAGAGCAACGTTAGGGCTCTGATTGGTCCTAGAAATGAGGTGGCAAACTGAGAACCTCAGCAAAATCTCGTGGAGGAATTACAAATGGGATAAATTATTTGCTATAGAAAAAAAGAAAGCTATTTTTAGTGGGGAGAATATCACAGATTTCACTCATACTAAGCCCCTGACATTCTGAATGACATTTTCTTTCTGGAAGCTTCTAAGCCTGACTCTAAGTCAAGATGGAAAGATTAAATATAATTGACAAGGCTATGATGAAAAGAAAAAAAAAAATCACTGGGTCCCTAAAATGATCACCTAACCATGGTGCCTGAAAAAGAACTGGCTTCAATAAATATTGAATGTTGGGATGGAAAGCAAAGATAGAAAGCAGGGAGAGAAGCGAGGAATAAATTTAGCTTTCGAGCTGAACACTCTCAGGTCATGCTCGATAATCAATGTTAAACACTCATCAGGCAGAATAAGGCAGGCAGGCTCTCAAGGAGAAATAACTATAAAATTCCAGTGTTAGTAAGTAAATCTCAAGAATAAAATCTTTATAAAAATCAGCATCCCTATGAAACGAACTTCAGGACATGCAAATTGCAGCAGCTGTTTGTAACTTCCTATGGTGCAGGGAGAGAAGACTACTTCTGATCATCCATCACTTTTTGAATCAAAGACTAGAGGATGGAAAATATTTTCATATTTTAAAGTATTAATAACTACTCCAGTCAGAAGGTTATAAAGCACTATCTACTTGCAAATTAAATACCCAGGTGCCAATCACACAAGCCAAATCATGTCGTTCTACTTTTCATGTTTCTGTTTTGGAAGAAAATTGGCTTTCAATAAGGAAACACTTTGATGGTTAGCTGCTCACACCACTTACATAATACACGACATTTGTGAATCTGCCCAGAACTCCCTTCTTTCCTCCACATTGCCCATCCACCCCTCCCCTCCTCCCTCTCGAACACCCGGTGGAAAATTTTAATTTGTCACCCTCGGCATTCTGATTCGCGAGTTCAACTAAAATGAAGGATCACATTGGAATGGATGCACGAGGTTAATGAGCCAAGCCCAAGCACCCCGGCACCCAGAAATGGACTTAACAAGCTCCCACGTCCACCTCAGAGCAAGGTCAGCCCCTCGCTTGCGAAGCTGATCGCTTCCAGAAGGCATTCGGCAAGGAAGGAACCCTCCCAGGCAGGAAGCAGGGGCCTCTCTGAACACCCAGTCAGCTCACAAAGGGGTATGAGTCAGATCCAATTTTCTCAGGCCAACAAGGAGTCACTCATAAACAAGGAAAGCAGAGCTGTTCTGTTCCTGGTTCTATCTTGCATCAGACAGCTGCTCAATTTTACTTGCAAGCTCTCCCATTTTCAGGGCTGTTTTCTGGTTTCTTGAGAAAGACTCACGGGCTAACCATCTTGCGCATTTCTCTCTGGTATCTGTTTACTCCCTCCTTTAACTCAGACCCAGGCTCAGAAGCAGTCAGCAGCAGCAAAGACTCTTTACGTCCACAAGTTGCTTTCATAGAGTGGTTTCTTCATTTGAGAGATGGGGAAACTGAGGCTCGGAGCATTTTTGTAAAAATACAATGTGCCTGAGATTAAATAGTTAGAAAGCTCAAGTTCTGTCTGGTCACTTACCTGATGTTGATTGAGGCTAAACCTCTTCACCTGGCTGTTGTATACTGAAAACAATATGCTTACCAAACAGTATTACATGAGGACCAATAGAATAAGGTGTGTGAAAGAGACTGCACATTTTTAAATGCCAGGAAAACATAAGATAACATATAAAATATAAAGTTCTATGGTTTTATTATCATAATGATAATTTCAAATCCATAGAAATTCCAATCTAGGAAGCAGTGAGTGGGTGAAACTGTGCATCTTGAAAACAGAATTGGAAAGGTTTCCTGTAAATGGAATCTGGTTTGGGGGTTTCCCATGTAACCACATAATTAATAATCATCAGTCTAACACAACATACAAATAGGAGGATACCAAACAAGAATCAAGTCTGATCAAGTGGTTGGTCTTTTGGCCACAAATGGATCTGCCTGAGATCTTTACCTCATTTTCAGTGCCCAACTCTCAACCATTCCCCCTCTTTGGACATTTCAGCAGATTCCGGGTCTGCTAAGCAGGCTGAACTGCTGGAATGATTTCTCCTCCCCCAGCCAAAAAGCACACCAAAACACACACAGATGAAAAACCCCAGAAATATGCAAAGTCATCCTAGATTTTTCCCTACTGCTCATTTGTCCACACGGCATCCCCCTCCACACACACATGCAGAGGCACAGAACAAGGAATCACCAGGTTCTATAGGCTCTACCTACTCAACTTCCTCCCAAGCTTACTGCTCCTACCCTAGGGTCACCCATCAACATCGCCTACATCAGTCATTCTGTCTGTCTCTCCCCTCCAACCCGTTCTCCATTTGCATCCAGAGTGGTCTTTCAAAACATAAATATGTTTTGAATATATAAATATGACTATATCAAAAAAAAAAAATTCCCTGGGTCTCCAGGGCTTACTGTGGAGCCTGGCATCCACCCAGAACCTTCAATCTCTTCCATACCCTAACCCCTGTGTCCCCACCTTACTCTCACTAGAATCCCTTCTTTACCAGCTGCTCCCTATACACACACACACACACACACACTACCAGCATATATCCCAGACTGCTTATATAACCCCAGCTGCCAGAGCTTGAATATTTCATATGACCACAAGCCCTGCTAAGAGCTATCCATGCATCATCTTATTCTCATAAGGCAGATTCTACAGTTATTTTCTTTGATGAAATCCTTAGTTTAACTAGGAGAGGTCACTTAACCAAGGACATTCATGGTATAACCTGGATTCAAACCCTGATTTCACTCCAGGAACCACACTCTTCATCGTGCACTAGATAGCCCTACTATTTCAGGCTATTTTGAACTTGGTCTGTTTCCATGTCTGTCACCTTCATCAGTGCTTCTGATGGTAGGCATTGTGTCTGGTTAGTCACCTGGACTATGAATTACACAAAGATACTTCAGAGTTTCACACCCAGTAAGGGTGAGCCACTACCACCGGCAACTATCCCACTGAGAACAAAGAGAAAAGCTGGGCAAAAAGAAATTGTGTTTGAGAGTACGTGAGAGTTGAGAAGGCAGTGAAAAACTATGGGATTAAGATACGGAGGAAGGAAAGCCAAGATGGCAGCCTCATATTTTCCCAAGGGCATCTGTCGATTCTCGAAGAGGCAGCTGAGTAGGTAAGCTGAGAAAAGTTCTTGACATATTTATGGAGCTAGGGGTACAAGAAATGAAGTTTTGAGACTGCCAAGAAGTTTCTCTGATAGAAAAAAAAATCTCATGGCTTTTGGTTGGGACTCTGAAAGACCAAACCTCAGGACTAAAGATATACCAGAAATAGACCAGCCCTGTAAGGAACTGAAGCCCAGCTTTAAATAATATCTGTGCTGGTTTGAAAGGATTTATGTACCTAGAAAAGCCGTGATTTAATCCTACTCCAACCCTGTGGGAGCAACCTTTCTTTTGATCCCTATTCAATAATGTAGTGTGGAATCTTTTGATTAGATTACCTCCACAGAGATGTGGCTTGCCTAATTATGGATATTAACCTTTCATTAGAGGAAGATGTGACTCCACCCATTCCAGGTGGGTGTTGATTAGTTTACTGGAATCCTTTAAAAGAGGAAGCATCTTGGAAAAGGCTCATTCCAAGAGAATGAGAACCACAAGAGCCCACACAGCCAGAGACCTTTGCAGGTGAAGAAGGAAAATGCCCCTGGGAAAGCTTCATGAAACAAGAAGCCTGAAGAGAAAGCTAGCAGATGTTACCATGTTCGGCATATGCCTTTTCAGTTGAGAGAAAAACCCTGAACTTCATTGGCCTTTCTTGAGTGAAAGTAACCTCTTGCTGGTGCCTTAATTTGGATATTTTTGTAGATTTATAGACTTGCTTTAATTTGGATATTCTCAAAGTCTTAGAACTGTAAACTTGGAACTTAATAAATTCCTCTTTTTAAAAACCATTCTGTTTCTGGTATATTGCATTCCAGCAGCTGTCAAACTAGAATAATGTCAATCCCTGATTGGATTAAGGAGTCCATAATTCCTAACACCCCTAGCTCTCTGCAAGAAGATAACATCAGACTAGTGCTCAAATTATCCTCTCAATGTTCACATACAATGTCTAGCACATAATCAAAGATACCTAGGCATAAGAGGAGTTGTAAAAATATAACAAAAAAACAAAGGGAACAGTAGGTAATAGACATAAGAGTTCATATAATGAATGTTTCAGAAACTTTAAAATAATATGCTTAATATGTTTGAAGAAATAGAAGACAGATTTTGACAGAAAACTGCAAAAAAAAAAAAAAAAAGAAAGAAATACAGAGCAGTCATCTCTAAATATTTATTGAAACAAAAGAAGGAAAGGCCAAGTTGAGGAGCCTTTCCTAGTAATGGTTGGTGAGTGGGCCCGGAGCTAGACTTAGCCTGAGCTTGAAACTGGGCCATATCATTTACTAACGTGTGTGCCTCTGTAACGAGTAACTTACCCTTTCTTAAGTTCTCATCTATAAGATGGGAGACAAAGAAATACTTACTTTATAGGGATGTTAAGAGAATTATATAAATTAGTATATTTAAAGTTCTTAGAACAGAACCTGACATACAGGCAGTATAATACAAACATATGTTAAATAAAGAAAAAGAACGGAATTCAGTTCAGCAGATCATCACCACCTGGTCCAGCCTCTCTCCAGCTGCCTCTGCCCCTTACTTTTCTATACTCAATGCTCCCATCTACACATCAATCACTCTTTGCTGCTTAAATTTTACGAAATGTGTCTTGGTCATTTCTTATACTTGCACCTGCCTTTTCTTCTCTCTTCCTGAAAAGCCATTTCTCATTTAATTCTACTTTGAAAACTTCTATCCATGCTTCAAGAATTAGTTAAGGTGTCACCTCCTCTGAGAAGCATTTCTGTGACTGTGGTAGAGATAATGATTTCATCTTTTGTGCCCATTCTGCCCTGATCTTCTCTGTACTATGGTGCTTACCAAACCTGGCAGTCACTTTCTCTCTGTCTTCTTTCTAGAACAAATGTCTTAATGGCAGGAACTATGCCTTGAAATCTTTTCTTAAGTACAAGCAGAGTGCTCAGCGCAGGGTAGTTTGCTTGATTATAACTATGACTGCCAAATGACTGACTGATTGAATGAATGAACAAGTGAATGATTAATGGAAGGCACTCAGTGGTTGCTCTCATGCCCCCTGTAGTTAAAGCATCCATCACCCCTGTGGAAGCATACGGTGATTTAGAATTCTTACTCTGCCAAGGCTTGAGACATGCTCCCAGGATCCTCCGAAGACAGAATGTCTATCATTTGGTCATTTAGGGCAAGATCTTCATTCATACCACTGGCAGAAGTGAACTGGGACTGCTCCAGCTTGCTCTCACAATGCTGAACCTTCAGGAAAATGCCAAAGACGACCATTTAATAGGTGTTCTCGTGAATGCTGTGTACTGGAAGAGCTGGGAGGGAAGGTGGGCGGCTGGGCAGGCTGGATTGGAAAGCATGGCTGGCCCCACCACCTATGAGCGGGGCAGATTCAGGCAAGCCACCCCCTTTCCCTGAGTCTCCATTTCCTCACCAAAAAATGGGCTCCTGATCCCCATGGCCCTACCCAGAGTTGTTGTGTGGATAAGGCAAAGCAACGAAGGCAAAGAGCTCTGCAACCTGCAAAGACCTCTGAAACTGTTTCCCTGTCATCATCATCATCTGTAGAGGAAACTCAGCCTGATAGATCTCAACTCCACAAATCTGGCTGACTTCAAAAAAACTGTATAGAACTCTGAGATAGAAGTGATATTGAGAAAATGAAGCCCAACTTTCTGATTGTGTAGATGATGTACCTGCCTTGTCCCCAGTGTCACTAACTCTGCAGAAACAGGTGATAACCACAGCTAGCATCGAAGTATTCCTGCCCCTATGCCAGTTATTAATTTGGGTGCTTTGAATATGTCATAGCATTAAACTGTCATAACAACAAGGTAAGTGCTGCTACTCCAACTTTACAAATAAGGACATTGAGGTTCAGAGACACGAAATAACATGATCTGGGGTCACACAGTTCATAAAGAGGCAGGCTGGTATTTGATTCCAAGTCTATCGAGCCCCAAAGGCCACCTTCTGCTTTACACAGTATGCTGCCGCTATGGTATGCTACCACCACACTCGCAAAAAATAAAGAAAAATATGAGAAGAATTCATTCTGTGATGCAGAAAATAAAATACTGCAGGGTCTTCAGTCCTTAAATCAAAATCACATTTTGCTTTCCTCTCTGAAGTTGTAACAATCAGCTTTTAATCTCTGGGAAATAAATCCAGCTCTTCCATCAAAATGGTAGAGTGTGTTTGTTCTTTTCTGATTGATAATGGCTTTGGAAGAGCAAGTGGAATGTCTGATTAAATGGGCCATTTTTCTTCTCCTCACTTTGGCCTGCCAAGGAGATTGTGAGTTGACCTCACTTTGAAATGACAATACTCCCCTCTGGGAAGCAGAAACACAATGAACAATGGGTACTCTGGGCTGGGAGGGGACTCTCAGCTCTCCTGAGAGAGAGGGCTCCAGAGGCCCACGCCTAGCTTACGCTTGGCCACTTTAAGCAAGCTGTTTAAACTCATGGGCATCAGTTCCCTCCATGAAAAATGAGGAAGGAAAATGACAGATGCTTCTTTCAAGATGCTGACCTTTAAGACACCAAGACAAAAGAGCTCCAGCCCTTGAGGACCCAGTAGGTACAAATTACCTGCCCCATATGCCTACTGCCAACAATGTCTTCTACTAATAGTTGCAAATAACGCATATAACTGTATGCATTGCTGCCTTGTTCTCCTTCTCTGTCCATCCATCCATGAAATGACCAAGGCCTCACCCATTCCTTCATGCATTTGTGTGCCTTCTAAGCTCCAGGCCCAGTGCCAGGCAGTGGGACTGGAGCAGACCCCATCTGAGTGCCTGTATCCCCAAATCCTCATCACGGCAACATCCACCAGCCCATGCCAGGGAAGGGAAGTCATACTTCCCTCTCAGCCCATTGCCCCAGGAGTAGCCTTCAGCCAATGACTCATAGGATTTTGTGGATAAATATCCCAGCTCTCTGCCCCTCGATGGAAGGACTCTGAGACTAGTTCCACATTGTTTCCCAGAGCTCTGTAGTTGGACTGAGCTCCAGTTGCCCACAGCAGTGACTTGATGATCACTCGCCCTTTACTGGCTGCCTTCCCTTCCATGCCTTACTTCCATGCCCCTAACTCAATACTTTCTGGGGCCCCTTCCAATATAAGCTCTTTGAATTTGAACACTTATCTCAGGCTCTGCTTTTGTGGAAACCCAAATTAAGACAGGAATACAGAGATTAAGGAGCTCATAGATCAACAGAGCAGAAGAGCTGAGTGGAGTAAATAAAACTAGTGTGGAAAGCCAGAGAAGGCCCCTAACCTGGTCGGGAAGTGGCCAGTAAAGACATCCAGGCAGAGGCAAGGCCCGAGTTGAGGCTTACAGGATGGGTAAGAATTATGGCAACTGAAAGACAAAAAGATGAATGAATAGTACACAGAGGATTTTAAAAGTAGAAAGATGTGAATGCAAAGAGCCTGGCATGCTTAGGAAACATGAAGTCATTCAGTGCAATGGGAGGGTGAGGTATGAAGCAGAAAGTGGCAGGTAAGGCAGGGAGAAGCCAGATAACAAGTGGCTTTCTAAGCCAGGAAGGAGTCCAGGGTACCTTCTGATGACGACAGACAATCTTGAAGGTTGATTTCAGTGGGAGCATGGAATAAGATCTAAATTAGGGTGTGGTGAGAATACCTGTGAGCTCACAGGTGGGGTGCTCAATTTTTCAGCTAGATTGCAGGGGCTATCAACACACTGGATCAGGTTAGTATTACCTGGGGAGCTTTTAAAAAATTCCTAATAATGGAGCCCCATCTCTGGACCATCAAAGCAGAATCCTTGCAAGTAGAGCCTGGACCATTAGTATTTGTCACTGTCTCCCCCATGATTCTGATCTAGGTTAAGCTGGAGGATAAACTTCAATCTCATCTCTACCACCAACCAATATCCTCAGGGAAGAAACGCAGGTGGAAACTCACCCTGTGTCTGCTGAGTATGTTTCCCTTTAGACACTGACACTGAACCATAAAGAACAGTGTGACCCAGGTCAGCACAAGGGAGACTGTGAAGGCAATAAAGAATCCTGCTGCATGGAGACCATGGTTTGGTAGAACCTGCAGGGAAAGAAACACAGAGAGGGATTTGTTCACACTTTATAGCTTTCAAGTCAAAGAGATGACTCACAGTTCTTTAGAGTTAGGGAGGTCTGAAATTTGAAACCTAGCTCTGCCACCCACTATCTAGGTTACCTAAGGACACTATTGGATCTCTGTGTGCCTGAGTTACTTCTAGCATGGCTTCCACACAGTACATTCATGAGATTAGACAGTACAAGTTCTTCAATGAGCTGAGGCATGGTGACGTGCACACAGTAGGACCAACTCAGCCCCAAGTCTGGCATATAATATGCACTCAAGACATGTTAAAACCCACAGTTCAGAAGATCCTCTGAATATAAAAGTAGGTGGTAACAGAAGGATTGAAGTATTAAAAAAAATAAGATTACAAAATGGCAGGAGAAAATCCTACACTATCTGTAGTTATGTTAAATGTAAATGGATCAAACTCTCTAGTCAAAGGCAGAGATTGGGAAAATGGATTTTAAAAAGAACAAGACTGAAAATATACTGCATACAAGAGATTCAACTTAAATTCAAAGACACAAATACATTGGAGGTGAAAAGACATAAAAAGAAAAAAAACAAACTATTTCATGCAAAAGAGAGCTGAAGTGGCTATACTAATATAAGAGAAACAGACTTTAAGTCTAAAACTGTTACAAGGGAAAAAGAACATTTTATATTGATAAAAGGGCCAGTTCATCAAGAAGATATAACAATTATTAATACATACCACTTAATAGCAGTCCCAAAATACATGAACAATTACTAACAAAAGTTAAAGGGAGGAAAAATTCTATATTAATAGTAGGAGACTTCAACACACCTCTTTCAATAATGGATGGACCCTCAAGACAGATGATCAATAAGGAAATGGAAGACTTGAACAACTATAAACCAACTAGATCTATCAAACATACACAGAAAAGATGTCATGATTCTATTTTAAGAAAATTCCAAAAATACACAAGAAAGCTCCCAGAGCTAATAAATGAACTCAGCAAAATGATGGGATAGAAGATCACAAGCAAAAAATCAGTGGTGGTGATATCTATACATCAGTAATGAACAATCTGAAAGGAAATCAGGAAAAATTCTATTTATAATGTCTACTAAAAGAATAAAATACCTATGAATAAATTTAATCAAGAATGTGAGGGGCTTATACATGGAAAACATTGCTGAAAGATATTTAAAAAGACCTAAATAAAGGGAAGGACATTCTGTGTTCGTGGATTGGATGGCTAAATATTTGTAAGATGTCAATTCTACCCAAAGCAATTTACAGATTCAATGTAAACCCAAACAAAATTCTAACAGCCTTCTTTGCAAATAAGGAAACGGCAATCATTAAATTCCTATAGAAGGGTAAGGGACCACAAGTACCAAACCATCTCTAAAAAGAAAAAGCTGTTTTTCTTTCTGATTGTATCAGGGTCCCCAAGGAGGACTCACAGTTCCTAATTTTAAAGCTTATTATAAAGCCAAAGTAATTAAAACAATGTAGTACTGGCACAAGGACAAACACATAGACCAATGGAATTGAATAGATGGTTCAGAAATAAACTCTCACATCTATGGCCAATTGATTTTTAACAAGAGCAACCACTCCATTCAATGGGGAAAGAATAGTTTCTTCAACAAATAGAATTGGGAAGACTAGATATCCATATGCAGAAGAATGAAAGTTAATCCCTACCTCACATCATGCACAAAAATTAACTCAAAATTAATCAAAGACCTAGATATGAGAACTAAGACTATAAAACTCTCAGTATAAAACATAGGAGAACATCTTTAGAACCATGTGTTAGTCAACAGATTCTCAACTTTCATGTAAAAGCACAAGCAACTAAAGAAAAAAATAACATAAATGGGACTTTATCAAAATTAAAAACTTCTCTGCATAAAAGGACACTATCAATAAAGTGAAAAGACAACTTACAGAGTGGGAGACAATATTTGGAAACTATTATATTCAACAAGGGTTTAATGTCCAGAATATATGAATAACTCCTACAACGCATCAGCAAATAAACAAACAACCCAATTACAAAATGGAAAGGACTTGAACAGACATTTTTCCAACGAAGGTATTCAAATGGCCAATGAGTACATGAAAAGATGCTCAATGTCATTAGCCATTAGGAAAATGCAAATAAAAATGAAATATTACTTCACAAACATTAGAATGGCTACTATTGAAAACATAGAAAATAAGAAGTGTTAGCAGGGATGTGGAGGAATAGGAGTCCTTGTGCATTGTTGATGAGGATATAAAATGGTGCAGCTGCTGCAGAAAACAGCAGAAAGTTAAATACAGAATTGCCATATGATTATTGGCATATAACAAAAAGAACTGAAGCAGGGACTCAAACAGGTATTTGCACACCGATGTTCATAGCAGGATTATTTGCAACCCCAGTGTCCATCAACACATGACTGGATAAACACAATGGTTGTATATACATACAATGGAATATTTATTATTCAGCCATAAAACAGGAATGAAGTTCTGATACATGACACAAGATGGATAAACTTTGAAGACATCATGGTGAGTAAAATAAGCCTGGCACTAAGGTCATACGTATGATCTCATTGATATGAAATAATTAGGATATGCAAATTCATATACTCAGAGATCAGAATACAGGTTGTCAGGGGCAGGAGTGGGTGTGAGGAATGAGGAATTGGTGCTTTTTGTACAAGGTTTCTGTTTTGTGTGATGGAAAAGTTATGGTAATGGATAGTGTTGATGGTAGCACAACATTGTGAAAGCAATTCACACCACTGAATTGTAAACTTGAAGGTGATTGAAATGGTAAATTTTACGTTGTATATATGCAACCACAATAAAAATTGTGAAAAATAATATTTTTTATAGGCAAGCTGATAGACACGGATATGCACTACTCACACTCCACTTCAAGAAATGACTTGAATAGGCCAGCTAGGGGCAGTACACTCAGTAGCCAGCCTCCATCTTCAGTGTCTGCATCGGCTGCAGGCAGCCACCGTGCCTGAGGTCACACCCTTCCTGGGTCAGCCTACATCTGGCAATTTAGGGAGGCAGAGGGGATGGATGAGTGCCAGTGATTTTGACCTGGCCAGGGACACTCTGACGGCTACGCTTGCTCCAGAGTTCTCTGCCAGGAGAACGAGGCTTGGCTGTCTGGAGTCACAAGTTGACAGTCCTCCTTCCTTCTCCTTCCTTCATAGGTGTCGATCACTGATTGTATGAAGAATCCCAAGACCACCCCCAGGGTTGACGATTCCCTAAGAGGACCCACAGGGCTCAGCCTGTAGTTGTGCTCACAGCTATGATTTATTGCAGCAAATGGATACAAAGTAAAAACAGCAAAGAGACAGTGCCTGGGGCAAAGTCCAGAGCAACCAGGCAAGGCTTTCAGAGCCCTCCCCAAGTGCAGTCTCATGGGACCTGCTTAATTCCTCCAGCAATGGGTCATGACAGCTCATGTGAAACGCTGCCTCACAGGGAAGCTCATTACAAACTCTGTGCCGAGGGCTGGTCACGTAGCACCCTCTGCCTGGCATGCACCAAGATTCAGGCTCCCAGAAGGAAAGTAGGCGCTCAGCAGACATGACCTTGTTTGCACAGTCGAGGCACAGGGAACCTCGCTTACCAGGAACGTGGGGATTTCCTGAAATCCAAGTTTCCAGATGCCAGCAAAGCGGCAGCTTGTAAACAGACCCCTCTGACCTGCTGCATTAACTCTTTTCCATCTGCTGATTAACATCCTACGCCCCAAACTCCATCTGAGCATCTGATTCAACAGAACCTAAACGGTGACAGCAAATTTAATTCAAAGTGGCTGTAGCTCATGGGAACTTCTCATGTACGGTTTAGGAGCCAGAAGGCCGCTGACTGATCCTTCTCCCCGGGCCACAATGTAGCCTTTAGTCAACGTTAAATTTTCCTGGCAGACCAATAATGCAAACTTGACCTTCCAGGGTGCCAAAGCCAAGTTAGATCAGAAAACAGTTCACCAGAATCTGCATCAAATGTGATTCCACATGTAACTTCTCAGTGGTTGCTCAGTTTCTGCCCACAAAGGCTGCTGCTAGAGCTGGCCGGGGAACGCATTCTAGTTTCATAATCTATCAGCCTCCTGATTCTAAACCTTGAATTTTGATTAGCACTGAAATGAAATGCAAGTTTCCCGTTTTTGCTGAAAACACTCCTCTGAGCCCTGAGCCTTGACTGTGCACCTACTGGACAAGAAAAAAATATCAATAAACTGGATAAATATGAATAGCATTGCACAGAGGTCACATTAAAATACGGATGGAAAGGAGTGAAAAAAAAATCTGTCTCTAAAGAGAACAACGTGAATAAAGATCAGGAATCTGTTCTCTTTCAGAGAGAGGCAAAGACTTTTTTACAGCTTTGGGAAGGTACAGGGTGGAGGAGAGAATCCTTTTCTGGTTTCTACAATATGGTAGTCCCCAGGCAGGGTGTATCATGTATTCTATCTCATTCCTTCTTCTGCAGTCCTATGGGAGGGGTGTCTTATCCCCATTCTACTGATGGACAAATGGAGCCTCAAAGAGATTAAATAATTAGTCAAAGTCCACAGCTAAGAAAGGGTAGAGCTCAGTGTTCTTCCACTCAACGACACTACTCACTGCCCAGAAGGGTTGCTGGTTCTCCAAAAGTATTGTTAATCTCAGATCCTCACACTGTGTAGATGTTACTAGTTTAGTGAGAAGGCCTTTTAGTTTGCTAATGTTGCCAGAAATGGACTGGCTTTGATGAAGGGGATTTATTTAGTGACAAATTCACAGTTCTTTGGAGGAAAGACAGCTAGCTTTCTGCTGGCTTTCCCTCCAGGCTTCTGGATTCAAACAGCTTTCCCTAGGGTGATTCCTTTCTGCATCTCCAAATGTCTAGGACTGAGCTGGCTCTGAGCACTGGGCTGAAGTATACTGGGCTGCTGAGCTGTGCTGAGCTGTACGCTGATCTCTCTCTTTTAAGCCTCCAGCTAATTAAAGTAAACCTCACTCATTGCAGAAGTCACTCCCCTTAGCTGACTACAGATGTAGTGAGCCATCACTGAGTTGCACGTGCTGATGATTTAAGTCCACAGCAACAGAACTGGGCATCATCACCTGGTGAAGCTGACACCTGAACCTGACTACCACAGAAGACAAAAAAAGCTAATTTGGTAGTCATGTTTCTCTCTGGTAGTAGGATTATGGGATAATGTTATCTTATTCTTCCAACTTCTGGAAGTGTGTCTTGGGGAAGGGAGCGGTGAACGAGTGAAGGTGGTATTTCCTCAACATTTTCCCCAATGGGCTTATATTAAATGACCCTAGGAAAGGGAGAATTGATAATACGTGATTGCTTGTACACTCCTGGGCTTCCTATTTCAACTCAGAGCCGCATGATTTTGCCAGCAAAGTGACAGTTATCTCTCCACTGTGCTTCAAGGCCACCTCGTAAAGCCTTGTAAAGCTGGTCCTCATTATTAGTGGGGCCTATACTTACAAATTCACCAACCCACTAAATCTGTCTGTAACCCTGAAATCAATACTTGTGGCATGTCGATGGTCATTTATGGACACACACAGCACAATAAAAAATATGAGTCACCCGATACACACGTTCCCAGCGAAGGTCGAACAAAGCAACACTCTGCCTTCTTGTTTCGGCTCTCATAATGTCAACAAGCCTTTTTGCGGTATACTGAGTGCCAGGTTTTTTACAGTGTAAGGTTTAGGAGGGGAAAGAGAGAAGAGGGAGACCAAAAAACCTTAGAGTGAGCGAGTTTATTCCTACGCTCCCGGGCAGAGCTCACAGAGCTCCAGGTAGGGAGATGCAAGCTCGCCACTGGGTCCTGGTGCGGGCGGTTTTTAAGCAAGGGGGTTAAGTGACGTCTAGAAGGGGCGGCACGTTTTACACAGCTCCAGTCATGGTGACCTTCCCTGTTCCCCTGACCTAACATACAGTTTTGTGCTTTTGGTTGTTGTTGGTTTAAAATGTGTAAAATGCCCCTGAATGTAGTGCTGAAGCACTGTAGTGTTTCTAAGTGGAAAAACGTTGTGACATGCCTTATGGAGAAAGTACATGTGTTTGAGAAGCTTTGTTTGAGCATGAGTTATAGGGCTGTTGGCCATGAGTTCAAAGTTAATGAATCAAGGTGTATTTAAACAGAAACACACATAAAACAAGGTCATGTACTGATTAGTTGACAAAAATATTGTGACCAGAGGCTCAAGAAGCAATGATTTCTATTCACTAATTCAGCATTTGGAGTAATTTCATAGAACATAACTATGCAATAACGGGAATCAATTGTATTCTCATATTGTACATAGAAAGCTATGGCTTGAGGTATTTTTTTCTTATTAGTTTATAGGAGCTCTTTTATATTGAAGATGCTAATCCTCACCTTTTATAAGTATTGCAAATGTTATAAATATCTTCCCCAAGTTTGTCAATTATCTCAATGCTGTTTTTAAATGTAAAGTTTTAAAAAAACTACTTATGTTCTTAAATCCATGGTTTTCTGTCATGGTTTTCTTCATATAATATATTATCTTAAATTCATTTTAATAAACTTTTTTTCTATTTAGAGTTCAATTTTATTAGGGAACACATCTTTACCTTCCTTCCTAAAGGTCCAGACAGTTGCCCACAAATTTATGTATGTGCATGTATACATTCCCACTGATTTGAAATACCATTTTATTATGCATACATGTATGGATATTCTGTTAGGTCGCATTAGTCTAACTTTCCATGCAGCAGCTGCATTCTGCATTCTTGTAGCTTTATAGTGTTGCGAATAAATGTTAGGCCCAGTCTCTCCACATTACTCTTCATTTTCAGGTTTTATACAGTTTCATACATTTATATGTTCGGGTGAAGCTCTGATTAATTTTATTGCATTCCCCTCCAAATCCCTTTAGGACTGTAATTGGAATTTCACTCTAAAAGGATTTGGGCAATGCAACAATTTGTTTGGATGTCGGTTTCCTAATTAGGCTTTGAGATTCTTGCAGTAGAACCCTGCCACCTGTTTTCCCGTGCCCTGCGCAGTGCTGGCCCACTCATGGGTGCCTGCAATTAACACAAGCAGCTGTACGTGTGATCCAGCACCATCCCAAGACCTGCACCCCATGTTCAGCTGAGTGTGAATTTTTTTCCTCTCTCCAAAGAGACTACTCAGAAAATCAAACTTGACACAAAACAGGAAGTGACTGTTTTGAAAATGAATGGAAACTCATTTTCTTTGTCTGACATGAGTCAGTTTCACACTCGGGAAATTAAAGAAACAATGGTACATCTTACAAAGAAACAATAGGGCATCTTCCAAGTGTTGTAGAAATCCTAACTTATATGATGAATAGACACAATATATCTATCTTTTTTTTGGTAACTGCTTAGTGAAAGTACCAAGGGATTGTCTACCCTCACTGCCACTGAATCAGCAGGAGATACCTGTAAATATAAAATCTATAAAAGTGTCTCATGCAACCATGGGGATGTAGAGTCCAAGGTCTGTAGGCAAGGCCACAAGCTGGCAGCTCCAGTGAAGGTCCTCAATGAATTCTCAAGAGAGGTTGGCTGGCTGAAGCAGGAAGAGTGAAGCAGAAAGAGTGTTGGCCTCTTCTGAATCCTCCTTCAAAGCCTCTGGTGATTAGATTACGTGTCACTCATTGCAGAAGACACTCCCCTTAGCTGACTGCATTTGGTTGGATGCAACCAGCATCATCATGGTTTAAGTCCATGAAATGTCCTCATAGCAACAGACAGGCCAGCGCTTGCCCGACCAGACAACCGGCCTCCACCACCTGGCCAAGCTGACACATGAACCTGACCATGTACATTAGTATATAATTATGAATTAATATACAACTCAACACCTTCACATGTGCCCAACTCAGTCCTGCAGTCAGGGGCTGCGCTCACCCGCACGTGTCTTCTCAGTGCTCCAGGAGACTGTGCTGAACCCAGTAGCGTCATGGTTCCCATTTGACAGGCCGTCAACACTGGTCTCACGATGGACTCAGATGTTCAGCCGGATTCTTTAGGAGATGGTTAGCCTGCTAGAACATTCCCTCTCCATCTTTAACATCTTTAAGGCCCAACGGGATTCTTGTCTTCTCCAGGAATCCTGCCTCTCCACCACCACCCACAGGGCCTGCTCCTCTCTCCCATCAGAATCCATAGTATGTACTATCGATATTTGGGATCACGAGCCATAAAATTCCATCGTGTTTGTTACTTGGTCTTTTTTTTTTTTTCTGTTTAATATCTCAAAGTGAGGCTGGGGAAGGTGGGGTGTTGGTCAACAGAGTTTCCACATTGTCCCAGGCTCCACTCCTCCTTAGACTCTTGCACTGGGTCTGATACACACATTTATGGAAACTGTTTAGCCCCAGATGGCTAGAGACCCTGGTATATAACATTCATTTGCAATGATCACAAAACATGACATGTAGTTGTGGTGTTTCCATGTATATGTAATAATAATAACAGCCAGCATTTATAGAGAACTTGCACTACTCCAGGCACTGGACTGAGTGCTGTACATGTATGAATTCATTTACTTTATCAACCATCCTCTTAATTGGGTATTATTATTATTATTCTCATTTTACAGCTGGGGAAACCAAGGGCCAGAGGGAATAACATGGCCAAGGTCACATCTCATCAGTGGAAGGGCAGGGAGTCAAAGCTATGCCTTCTGGTCTGAGAGCCTGCACCACTCACAACAGTGTAGGCCACCTCATACGTAAGACATAAATGTGCCTGATCTCCTGGCTGGATGGCATGCTCCATGAACGTGGCCCACTGCACAAGGGTACCTGGCCCAGGGGCCACTGGGGACTGAATTCCAGCCCCTGATCCACCGTTAAGGCTTGTACCCAGGAGGCTGCATTCCAGAGGGGGCCCCTTTCCCTGTTTTTCCTAAAGGCAATGAGTGGGATGGGGCAGCCCAAAGACTTGGATGTGGCTCATCTCCATGCACATCAGAGGGCCTGGGACATGGAGGAGGGGCCATCAATGTCACATGAACGAATGTCCTCTGCCTTTTACTGCAATCACACGTCTGCCAGCCGTGTCTCCAAGGAGCAGCAATCACCATCATTGACACCAATGAGGTCCATCAAGGGACATTTACCACGACCAATAGGTAAGGCACAGTGGGGGACATGGGTGAATCAGACGTGGCCCCACCAGCAAACAGCATACACATCAGCAAGGAGAACTGTGCATTCAACTGCCAGCTTGCTCAAGACCAGACTCATGTTTTATTTCTGCCTCCTTGGTTCATGAGAAGGCATCACATCAGGGACTCTGGAGCCAAACTACCTGGTCCACATCCTGCTCGTAGCACTTACCAGCTGTGCAGAAAAGGGTAATGCAGCTGGTCTGAGTGCCTCCTCTGAAAGGCCTGCCTGCAAGGCTGCTGCTCGGCTGGCCCCTGGGAACCCGGAATTGCAGGAGGTTCCCTCCAATCCCTGAGAGGAATGACTCCCTGTGCACAGACTGTGAACAGGGCAGTTTACGCTTTCCTCCCGGGAGTCTGCAATCTTGGTACGGGCCAGGCAGAGCATACCCATGTGACCAGCCCCCAAACCCTGGGCACTGAGACTCTAACGAGCTTCCCTGGTAGACATTTTGCACGTGTTGTCACAACTCATTTCTGGGGCATTCACAGGTCCTGTGTGACTCCTCTGGGAGAGGACTCCAGATGCTTAAACCTGGTTTTCCCTGGACTCTGCTCCAGGTGCTTTTCCCCTTGACTGACTTTGCTTTGTGTCCTTCAGCTGTAATAAATTATCACCATGAGCATGATGATACGCCGAAGCCTGTGAGTCCTTCTAGTAAATCACAGGACCCAGGGGTGATCTTGGGGACCCCCAGAACACGAGTCAAATGACCCCGGGCAAGTTACTTGAGCCTACTGTGCCTCAGTTTCCCCATCTGTGAAATGGGGGTGATTTGAAAATAGACATGATCTCACAAGGCTGTGGTAAGGATTAAATGATTCAGCATAAGAAATCACTTAGGATGCCAGGCACATAGTAGGTGCTTACGGAATGCAGTCTGGTGCTGGGTAATGAAGACTCACTTCATGAACACAGGAGCAACCGCGTGAGCTGTGAATGCCCAGAACGATGAACACAAATGGAAAAGTACTAGTGGCAAAGGGCCACGGCGGGGACAGGCTGTGAAGACGAACCACCACCACCAGCTGGACCTGGTGGGAATCCTGGGGGGCGGTGGGAGCAGGACTGAACGGGGGCACGGGTGGGGGTGGAGCCCACCTGTCCAGGGTGTGACCGATCATCATGCGCAGATGGGGGGTCCTCAGGGGAACAGAAGTGGTAACCGGTGAGGCAGCCTTGGGGCACCGGGACGGACCTGAAAGACCACAGGGAGTCCCTGTCCCCGGTGCGTGCCCGTGGTGCCAAGGCTGGTGCTGGGCCTCCCCCTGGCTCTGAGGACAGAGCAAGAGACTACCAGCCCCCGAGTGTCACAGGTTTCCTCTTACCGTTATCTTTTCTTCTACTGTTATGGAAAAAAGAGCTTTCAACCATGTTCTGTTCTAGAAAAAGGAAAAAGAAAAAGAAAAGGCTTCAGTCAACAGTTTTCGGAGTCTCTGACATGCCGTACAGCATTCAGCAGCACTTCCAGCCCCGCCCCCGTGCCCAGTGGGCTGAAACTTGCAGAGGGCTTCCAGTCCCTAAGGGGAAGGTCTGAGCAGCCGCAATCCTTCTTCCCTACTGAAATCCACGCTCCCGCCTCCCTGCTTGCTGAGACAGTATTGGCAGCATGCCCTGGCGGTGAAACGGTGGGTGCTGGGCAGGTCGGACTGGCTCCAACGACCCCCAGCTGTGCAACCCGGGGCCCATCACTCAGACTCTCTGAGCAACGCTTTCTTCGTGTAAGATGAGGAGAATGGCTGGGCTCTGACAGGCCTTCCTGGGTTTGTCCCTATTCCCCAAATACCAACCTCCCAGGGGCTACTCCTGACGCCATCCATTCCTCCACTGAGTGGAGAGAGGAAACGGACAAATGGAAGTTGAGTCTTAGGCAGCTCTCTGACCAACTGCTTAGTATCTGAAAAGAGTGCCTTACCTTAAATGTTTATTTCCACTGACTTGGTTTTTTAATCCGCCCTTTCCTTTCCTCTTAAATTGTTGATGGTAATTTCTTCTGGGCCCTTTTATCTCTATTTCTTATCCTCCTTTTTCCTCCACTTTTGACTTTATATTTTATTATCGGGAGATTTGTCTTTTCTGACTGTTCTATACAGTTTTCTTGTACTTGATCTTTACCATTTGTAATTTCTCATTTCGTATAATTTATCTAGTTTCTTCTTACTGTAGCAGAGATGCCACAGCAGGACCTGCAGCCTTAGGGGTGGAAAGGGTCCCAGAGATGAATCCGTCCTGTGTTTGAAGTGGCCACACCGGTGTCTCTGCAGCCACCTGTTACCAGGCTCTCCAGGGGCTGAAGTCAGAATAAAGTGGCAAAAGCAACTTGAGTCTGAGCTCTTTAGGGAAGAGGCCTGCGTCTCAATCAGCCCATATCCCCAGGGCCCTGGCTGGGAACAGGCCAGCCTTTCTGGAATAAATGAATTGACAAAAAGGTAACTGTGAAATGAAGGTGCCAACGGTGACCCCCGGTGGCGTGTTTAGTCGGTGCAAGACACAGCGGCAACCCATCAACAGCTACTGGTTACTCATGTTGATAAAAGCCGTGGGTGAGGCCCAGGGGGGTGGGGGGACTTACTCTAGCTTATGAGGAGCGGTATGAGCAGAGCCGAGGCTGGTGGCAAAGTGTCACACACGCCCCAAAGCCCACAGGCTTGGCCAGGAAGCGACAGCACCGAATGGATGGATGAATGGATGGATGGGTGAACAGCTACTGGGCCCTAAGCATTCCAATTTCTAAAACAGCCTCACACGGCGAATACAAGACAGAAATAAAAGGCACAAAGAAGATACCGGGGATGACGTCTGGAAGGCGAGCTGTGCGGGCAGCATCAGGGTCTCCCCATTCCTGAGGTCCGAGGCCTCGAGCCAGGCTGTGTAGCTGACGGAGTAGGAGTCCCCAGCTGCTGGGAGAGAAGGCAAGCCAGGGTCGGGAGAGGGGCCTCCAAACCCCTGCTGGCCTGCTGCCCCCACATGCAGCCACAGGTCTTGCTTTTGAGGTTCCAAAGAAGGCCCCCTGCCCCACTGGGCTCTCAGCAAGAGACTCTCCCATTTTGCGTACCTGTCAGCAGGGAGAATTCGTGAGTGGTAAATTGGGGGAGAATAAGCAGGGCACACTCAGTTCCCAGGGCCCCTCTTTCCCTCTGCTCTCCAGACCAGAAGTCTTACCAGGGCAGCCTGGTCCCTCACCCAGCCTTGTCTGGATGGGTAAGTTTTCCTGACCCTTAGCCAGCACACTTAGGAAATCCAGAGCCTCTGAGCTGCATTCAGAATCCAGGCGGGGAGCCACTGATTCCCAACACCATCGTCCACTCCACCCTAAGGAGGCCTTCTGTGGAAGCCGCTGCTTTGGCCCCTCCAAGCAGCTGCGAGGCCCACCTTTGCCCTGCCCAGGAGGCAGCACTAGGCTAAGCCTAGGAGGGGGCTGGCAAGACAGTAACCCTGGCTCCACATCACCCATCCACTTGCCAAGCATGTCCCCCTGCCCCAACTTTGGAAGTCTCCAATTGGCCCTAATTACTTTGTGACACAAAAGGGAGAACTTCCCTGGGAGGCAGGATTTCTGTTCAAACTGCTCTCTTAACCAGAGGAAGGACAGTGCAGTAGTTAGACTCAGGTATCAACTTGGCCAAGTGGTGGTGCCCCGTTCTGTTGCTATGGACTTAAATCATCAGCACATGAACTTCATCTATGGCTGATTACATCTGCAGTTGGCTAAGGGGCATGCCTTCCACAATGAGTGAAGTTCAATTTAATTAGCTGGAGGCTTAAAAGAGAGAGGTCAGAAGAGAGCACAGCAGTTCCACATGCTTCATCTCAGCATTCACAGCTCAGCCCAGACATTTGGAGATGTAGAAAGGAACTGTCCCAAGGAAAGCTGCTAGAACTGAGAAGCCAGGAGAAAAGACCAGCAGACATTGCTGTGTGCCTTCCCATGTGACAGAGAAACTCAGATGAAAGCTAGCTGCCTTTCCTCTGAAGAACTGTAAACTTTTAACTAAATAGATCCCCTTATTAAAAGCTGGTCCACCTCTGGTGTATTGTATTCTGGCAGCTTTAACAAACAAAACAAACTGAAAATGCCTGCTCCCGGGAGGTGGAGGCTCTGATATTGGACAGAGGCCACACTCAACTGCACCCTGGGGTGAAATAATAGGTTCTGGGGCTTCTGGATGGGGAAAAGAAGGAACACCAAGGTGATACAGCAGCCCCCACCACAGGGCTTCCAGTTTGGCAAGAGGCAAGGATGTTTCCAACTCCACTTTCCAAAACAGGGTACAACACACATAGGGATTTTCCCGTCTCATATGGGAAATGCATCGTGCCCACACTAACTCCTGTCCTAATTACCAAAATGCTCTGTGTGCTGCCCTGGTGTCCATCTCACTGGCCATGTCACCTGCCCCCATACTGCCCTGTAGCCTACTCACCAGCTTTCCACCCCTGGGGCAGCAGAAATCAACTGTACGTCAGTAACCACAACCCGGGTCACACACACAGCTCACCCAGAACCTACAGCTGGCCCCAAATGACAGGCTCACCATCCCCAGTGCCCATAGACCCTGTCCCTTCACCTTTTTGTGCATTTGCTTTAAAACAACTGATCCTTGACTTGTACGGGCATCTCCTAACCTTCACGCCTGGGCCTCAGTAAAGGTAGAAGTCTACAGGTCCCTCCTGCTCTGCCTGTGTGCTCCCCACTTACCGGATGAGCCCTCCAAGCCAATTGCACTTTCCACTGACCTCTCATGGCGACTTCCCTCTCTGAGACCCATGAGTAACCTGCTAACTTCTCTCATGCACTGAGGCCTTGATTTCCCATGGTTTTGCACATGACTTCCACCCAGACCCAAATTTAAAGTTCAACTTAACCAACAGGAGACAACTTCTAATGAGGATTCCTCCACCTGAGCTGATGTGCGCTGCAGACAGCAGGTAGAGACTGCAAGTACTTGGTCAAGTGAAAATCAGGGGTAGCATCTCCGCCCAGCTCCTTTCTGCCAGTGTCCCTGAGTTCGGCCATGGTCCTGGGGTCACTAAGTGCTGGGTTCTGGGGACTCAACGGGGCCTCTCTGTCTTGCTGTCTGAATTGGGAGGTGGTGGGGCTGAGATTCTGATCCTCTTTTTTAATTTGACAACTTTGAGATGTAATTCCCATACCATGAAATTCACCCATTTTTAAGTGTACAACTCAATGAATTTGAGTATATTTACCAAGCTACACTACCATGGCCATATTCTAACTTGAGAACATTTTCATCACCTTTTCTAAAAAGAAACCACCCTTAAAAAGTCACACACACACTCCCACTCCCATCTCCTGGCAATCACTAATTTACTTTCTGTTTCTATATATTTGTCTTTTTTGGATATTTCATATAAATGGAAACACACAATATGTGGTCTTTTGTGCCTGGCTTACTTCACTGAGCACATGGTTTTGTGAGTCATCTGTGTTGTTATGTGCATTAGAACTTCATTCCTCCTTATTTCCAAACAGTATTTCATTGCATGGACGCACCACACTTCATGCGATACTCGTTTGGGTCAGCCCCTTAGGCGTTATAGAAAGGGATGTGGCATTGAACGAATTCAGCTTCTGCGACCAAGGAGCAGCCCCTTTCCCGCTGCTGAAGAAACCCCAGTCCCTTGCAGACATGGAGATTCCTTCTGGCAGAGTTTGGACAGAATAAAATATCAAAACGATGGTTAAGGGAATTTTAACATAAGAATTTTGGCCTTTGGACTTTAAACCAACAAGAGCAGAAGAATATGATTTCAGACTTTTAGTTCCTTTGGACCAGAATATATCTGAATTTTAATCTCTAGGGAATTCATTCCTAAGATTTTAATTTCTCTCTGAGAATTTGCTGCTGGGAGGTATTTCTATTCAATTCTCCGCTGCTGGCTGGTAAATGCTGGAGGACTTTCATGCAGGATTGCCTTTTAGTCATATTTCAAAGCGCCTGAGCTCCTCTGTTGAACAATGTGGCTAGACATGGTTTGAAATGGAAAAGAGAGTTTATTTCAATAATGTCATAGCTCCAAAGGCTTCAGGAGGAAAGACAATTTCTCCTGCCCATGCAGCTGCTCCCTCAGGGGACCAACCAGCCTTGGTGGTCTTCAGATTAATGGAAAGCCCAGGGGGTCTGAGGAACCAAATGACAGAGGCTGCCAGAGGAAAGCACGTATTCGCCACACTGGATGTCTGCATTGACAAACAGGGTGCCCTGCCTGACACAGGGCTGGTCACTCTCTGTCCCCTTCTCGCTCTACCTGAAAGAAGCAGAGAGCCCCATCTGATGGATAAGTTTGGGGTTCCTACTTGTGAAGGTGGGCTGTGGGCAGAGAGCAGGTCTCTGCCCGGCCCCTCCAGGACAGGTAGGTGGCCTGGCCTAACGTGGCCGTGGGTGAGAAAGGCCCTTCCATTCTACTTTTCAGGCCACTGGCACTCACCCAAAGTCTGTGTGCAACATCGTGTCACCAGTAACGGGGACTGCATTTTGGCCCCAGTTGCTACAGGGGCTTCCCTTCTCAATCTATCGAGGGCTCAGAACAGTGATAACAGTAAAGGAAAAGGGCAGAAAATGCACCCAAGGCTAAGGTAAAAGAGACGAGGTAATAACCAAAATTATAATCATGGTGAAGGCAATGGGGAGACCTTATCCTGGCACAGTGACTTCTTCACCTACTTGTTTGAGTGTACATTAACACAGTGGGTCCCTGTTGGGGAATGAATTATGCCCCCATGAAAGGCATTTTCAGGGGCCAACCTTGGTCCTGCAGGTGTGAGCCCATCTGTAGACAGGTCCTTGGAAGATGTTACTAGGTAAGGAGTGTCCAGACTGGAGAAGGGTGGGCCTCATTCCAAAAGAAGGAAAGGAAACAGGATGCAGAGAGGAGCCCAGAAACTGGAAGCCAGTGGAACCCGGAAGAGAAAGGAGCATCGCCTGTGATGGAAAAGCCAAGGACCCCTGAAGACCACCGGCCACCCAGAGGACACCGACCCAGGAGGATGCAGCCTTCCCGACTCTGAAACCATGAGCCAGTCAGTTCCCACTGTTTAAGCTCACCTGTTGTGTTTGTTTTATCAGTGGGAGACTAAACAATCCCGCAAGAGTGCACTGAGATAGGGAGAATTATTATTATTTTCTCCAGCTTAGAGATGAAGAAGCTGCGAGTAGAAGGATTAAATTGACTCACTTAGGTTCAGGAAGTTAATAAGGAGGGGGCCACCTCCCCCTTTCATCCAGGTGCTTCTACTGTACATGATAGTGGCTCTGATAAAAGCCACGCATCAAAAAAAAAATGGTGGTGATGATGTGATTGAGGTATCAATTCCCTAACTGCTCTGACTGATCCTTTGCATTTACACTTATTTCTTCTTTGGGGAAGAGGTACCTGTGTGCTAAGTTTAAAATCTGATGTCAGGGATTTTAAATGGTTTGAAATGGAAAAGAGAGTTTATTTCAATAATGTCATAGCTCCAAATGGAGGAATCCCTTGGCACAGTGGTGAGTGCCCAGGTGAACCCAACATGGAAGCTGCCCTTGGGGGCGCTAGTCTCATGGAAAGAAGGAAGGCACAGGCACGATGCCAACAGCCACAGAGTCACAAGAATAAAAACAGTAGCAACTAAATAGCTGTACACAGGATGCCCTGCCTGGAGGGCAGGCCAGGTTCAGATGCTCTCTCTGAATTAACTTGTGGGTCCCCCCAACAGCTCTGTGAAACAGGTGTCACTATGACCATCAATTTAGAGACAAAGCAGCTGAAGTGCCGAGATGAGCGGTGTACACGTATCAGAGCAGAATCCAATCAGTCTGTGCATGTGAAGTGTTGAGAGTGTAAAGCACATAGAACAGTGCTCAGTCAGAGCCCAAAGGGTGGTGCAGGTAAGTGTCTGGAGGCTGGGGGTGGAGGCGACCCTGGGACTGAGTTAGGGAAAGGGACGCAGGACCAGGCGTCAGAGGACAGGTGAATGGTATACTTAGAGATGGGAGAAGGGGCCTTCCAGACAGACAAAGGAGCAAGAGTAGGTGCTGGGAAAGAGAAATAAGCCAAGTCCACCCCAGCAGGTCATGGGCTGTGGAAGGTGGTTGGGGAAGTAAGACAAGCAAGGAGGGTGGTACTGGGCCACGAGCCAGGGAGGGTGTTGGGCGGGAACTGGAGGCTGACCCCTTCCCTTTACCCAGCAGAGTGCAATGTCCCTTTATTTCATTCAATCCCTCCGACAGCTCAGAGGCAATTGTCAGCTGCTCGCTTAGATACATGCAGCATCTGAAGTTCAGAGAAATTCAGAGGCCGCAGAGCTCCTAAATGGCTGGAGTAGGTGTCAAACCCAGGCCCATGTGAGAATGAGTCTGTGCTCTGCCATGGCCCCATGCTCCGTTCACTTGATTGAATGGACCTGAAGAATTGGGAGACTTACTTTGACATCACTGAAGAGTGAAAAGCAGTGAGTCAATTTGCTGGGGCATATAACAGTTTTACTAACATAAGAGCCAGCAAATGGGTCACTGGGGCAGCTCCACTGGAAGCTTCTGTCAATAGTACTGTGTTGAGAAGGATTCTGAGGTTGTATCTAGGCTCAGAGGGACAGAAGGGCAGGATCAACAGGCTCTGTGGGACATAGGTGTGGAAGTGGAGGGGCAGTGTGAGTTCTGAGGGGCACATCCCAGGGCTGTGATGGTGTAAAGGTGATGAGGACACAGTCTGAAGCCAGCCTTGGGCAAGTCCCTGGGCCTCTTCAGTGACAATCTCTTCACTATAGATGTACTACCTTCCGAGAATAGCATGGTCACCACCCTCCTGGGAAAACTGACAAGTGAATAATTAATCATTAATGCTTAATTAATCGGTGGCAGCTCACTGAGGTAAACCTGCCTGTGAGAGCCAACCGGCAATGACCTCACGCTTTGAAAGCCCAGCAGTGGGAAGTAGGCTTGCTGCAGGGAACTGGCTTCCTGTCCCACGAGCATGCTTCCAAGGCTGATGCAACCACACAGATGCACACACACTCCTCGCCCTGCTAGCTGAGGCATGGTCATTTGGTAATCTAGTGATGGGTGTACTGGGGGATACTGGAAACTCTCTGTGTACTTTTGCACCTTTTCATAATAAGTTAAACAAGTGTATCTATAGACACTAAATATATGTATTATTTTTTAATCCTCTTCCCCCAAATCCGATCTCCTCTAAGGTAAGTTGATGCCTTCTGCTTTATGGCTGCAGTTGTTGGGTGGTGAGCCTTCCCCAAAAGAAAAGCTCTTGTGAGGGTTAATTAAGGGAGCACAGGGAAAGCACAGAAGAATCTGTTTGACACACGCTGCGTGCTCTGTATGCATCAGCTTTTTCATCGTTTGCCATCCCCTACGTGGGGTACAGTCCAATCTTACCCTGCAGAAACTTCTTCCGGAAAGCCTGGAATCCTCCCAAGGTCTTATTTCCAATCGACTCCCTAACGGCGAGGCCGGTGACGTTGTCCAGCAAGAGCAGGTCGGAGAGGTTGGCTGCCAGGGGTGACCTGGGGTTGCTGACGAGCAGCCACACCTGTGCCGTCTGCCGTCCACTCTGCCCGGACACCTAGGACAGGAGGTAATGATGTGGAGGTGTGCTCACTGACAAGCTCAGCTTCCTAAGATGATGCCCAGGCCCCATTTGGGCACATGCTGCCTTTCAAAGGAAGAGAAGGTTACAGACTCACAAAGGTTCTCACAATTTATCAGGCTCCATCTGATTTCAAAGGCCCCAGGAGAGTTCTGGCCAAGCTCACCCAGCTGTTGCTTAGAGACGGTTGCAAAGAAACGCAAGGAAATCACTCCTGCAGCCAGGATGGGAAGATGCTGACAACCGTATTACTGGAAAGCGAACAACAGGTCTTTCTTACCTAGTTATTTGGAAGCTCCAGCCCAACCCTGGCCCCAGAACCGCAGCCTAGGGACTCTGTTCACAATTCGATTTCCAGGACCAGCTGAACCGGCCTCACCCATCGAGGTCCTGCTCAGCAGCTTTCCTGAATGTCCTTGTTGTTGGAAGCCATCCAGCAGCCCAAGCAGCTGGGCTCACGCTCAGCCTCTGCAACTTTGCCTCACCTTATCTTCAACAGCCCCTGCTTCCCCTTCCCCCCAACTCTGCTGAAACAGAGGTGAGAGGTATAGAAGAGGCAAGGAAGAATGTAGGCTATGAAATGAGGGATTAATAAGTAGAAATCACTGTTGCAGAACTGCATACACAGTACCTTACTGTCTCTGTAAAGAAGGGAAGGAAGTCTATGTAAGTGTGCATGTCTGTACACGCACACACGCAAACCCTCCCGATGGCATCCATGCGGCAGAAAACACCTTTAGAAGGCCATAAAGAAACGATAACACTGATTGCTGCCAGGGAGGGCAACTAGGTAGCTGGCGACCTTGGATAGGACAAAGGGTCTTTTTACTTTTAAATGTAGTCATGAGAATTACCATCTATCAAAATTAAATAAATATAATTAAATCAAAATATTTTAAAATGCAAAAAAAGAACATTATACAGAGGTTGTTTCAGGAGGCTGCAAATGAGTATGGGGCTCAAATTCCATTAACTGAAAGTGAATTTGACGAAAGAAGCATTGATAAAATTTATAAAGTCCACCCACTCCTTGATGCTTCTTCTAGGAGTCAACAGAATTTAGGAAAATACGTGTGGAATAGGCCATAAATGTAGCACTCCAATGGTGAAAGAAAATGGAGGGACACGGAGTACCAAAAGTGAGTTGCTATATATGCAAATGTACCCCAATACCCCCCCTATCACCTGAGTGATTCCCACCTGTCCTGTGAAATGCATCTAAGGCACACTGCACCCCCCAAAACAATCCTTGTGGCCAGGACTTCAAAGCCTCATGTTTGGTTCTCACACCAACCCAAGTGTCTGGGGGTGATGAGCAGCCTGTGACCCCAACAACTGGACCCAGTGCCTTCTGGAGTTCTCTAGAAATGGACTAGGCTGAACTGGACTGTAGGGGTTGGGAAATGATCAATAACCCACTATACTGCTTCTTGTTTTCAGATACAACTCTCGCTTTCATATTAAATCACCCACAAAGCACATGCATGATTCCCATGGCCTCTAAATGCCTTACAGGAAAGTGCCAACCCGTCCAAGGCCGAACTCACTTGCATTCATCAGCACGCGTGAATTTTAATACACCGAATGCCTCCTAGGTCCTAGGACTCAGGCAACGTGACCCTTCAGTCATTCTAAAATATTTCCTGGAACCTTTCCCTAAGGCAGGTAAGGCACAAAGTGCTGGGGATTTTAGACAAGTCAGACATACTTTCCACCTTTACGAAGCATAATTATGCAGGTTTTGATCCACTCCCTCACAGGGTTGAAAAAAATGCTGAATGAATGAAAGGTTTGCTCTTCATCAATAGGTATTCCTGAGCCACACTCTCAAACCCTGAAAAACTGGGATTTCTCTGATTTAAATACTATGACTTAGTCTTAGAATAAAATGAGTGCCAGTTTGAAACTATTACGTACCCCTAAAAGCTATGTTTTAATCCTGATCCAATCTTGTGGGGCCAGACCTATTATTTAGGGTGGAAATCTTTGATTAGATTGTTCCCATGGTTACTGACCCTCTCAGTTGTGGCAATGACCTTTTGTTTAGATTACTTCCATGGAGATGTGACACCCCTAATTGTGGTTGTGGCCTACTGATTAGATGGAGATGTGACTCCACCTCTTCAAGGTGGGTCTTTATTGGTTAACTAAAGTCCTTTAAAAGGAGAAACATTTTGGAGAATCCTCAGAGGCAGATGCAGATGCAGACGTTTGGAAATGCAGAAGCCCCAGGAGACACAGTTGCTTCAGAGTCAACAGAAATGCAGATGTTTGGAGATGTCTGAAGTGCCACAGAGAGAGCAGACACCTAGACACCTAGACATGGATGTTTGGGTATGCAGAGCCGTGTGTCTTTCCAAGAGAAGCTAAGCAAGCCAGAACCCAGAGCTGTGTCCCGGACAAGCTATGTGAAGGTCCACAGATGCTTAGAGAGGAAGCCACTGGCATGAGAAGCTGGAAGCAAAGGAAACAGAAACAAGGACCAGCAGGTGTGCCTTCCCACATGACAGACATTGGCCTTTCTTGAGTCAAGGTATCTTTCTCTGGATGCCTTAGTTTGGACATTTTTATGGTCTTAGCTGTAAACATGTAATTTAATTAATAAATTCCTTTTTTAAAAACTGTTTCATGTCTGGTAAATCACATTCTGGCAGCATTTAGCAAACTAAAACATAATGCCTGGGTTTATTCCCTCCATTCTAAACCCAAGAAACCAGCTCCACATACATGAAAATCAATCAATTGGTCAGTCAAGCAATCTCAAAAGCACAGAGCTGTCAGGAGCAGCCCTTTCTGGAGAAAGCAGTTTGGTTGATGGTTCAGCATCTGAACCGAGTGGGCCTTGATCCCCACACAAGTTATAGGCCTGCTCTTCAACCTGAGGACATGAGGGTCAGACAAGCTGAACACACAACGTCCAGGCTGGGCAAGTGTGCAAATCTTTATCAGCAGCTTGCTACTTGATTAACAAGACGTAAAACTCAACTTAGTTTTCATAGTAGCCTATGAAATAAAAGCCCTTCTAATGGCTAATCAAGGGATACTTGAATTAGGTCTAAGGCAAGGGACTAGGCTAACAGTGGTAAGCCCTCAACAGGTGCCATGGGGTGAACTGTGTCCCCCCAAAAGCCATGCTAAATTCTTCAGTATGTGTGACAGTGACCTTACTTGGAAATAGCACCTGTGGTGGTTAAGTTGTATGTATCCCAGAAAAATAAGCCCTTAAATCTAATCCATTCCTTTGGACATGACCCCATCATAAGTAGGACCATTTGATGAGGTTACTTCAGTTAAGGCATGACCCACCTCAATGAGAGTGGGTCTTGCTCCTCTTACTGGAGTCCTTTAAAAACAGAATGAATACAGAAAGAGTAAGAGAGAAATCACAGAAGCAGGAAGGTGAAAGCAACCAAACCCAGAAGAGACGGGAGAGACCAGCAGATGCTGCAATGTGCCTTGCCATGTGGCTGAGGAGATGAGGATCGCTGGCAGCCAGTCTTTTGGAAAGAATCATCCCTTGATGATGACTTGATTCGGACACTTTCCTGGACTCTAATCATTTCAGCTGAACTATTTCACGGACTTTGCTTTGGGAAGCATAGGAAACTAAAATAGGATTCATCTTGGTTTGCCAGGGTTGCTGTGACAAATATCACACATTGGTCAGCTTACACAATAGGAATTTATTGGCACACAGTTTGGGAGGGTAGAAGCCCAAAACTGAGGTGCCATCAGGGGCATGCTTTCTCCAAAGTCAGTAGCATTCTGGTGCTGGCAGTCCTCTATCACAAACCGAGCTCTCTGTCCTTCTCTCTCTGGCTTTCCTCCTTCTGGCTTCTACTTCTTTGCCCATTTGCCTTTGCTTTGAAAGAATCCATTCATATGGATGAATGATCAATTTAGTCCCATCTAAATAGGATCTCTGAAGATTCTATTCACAAATGACTCTACATCTTAACTACTGGCATCTTTGAAGGTCCTATTTACAAACGGGTTCAGACCACAGGGCTGGGGGTTAAGACTTGAGCATGCCTTTTGTGCAGGGCACAGATCAATCTCTGTTTCAGTGGGCTGCCAGATGCAACATGCCAGAAATGGATTGGCTTTTACGATGGGGATTTATTAACTTACCGTTTGCAGTTCTTAGCCCATGAACATGTAAAACTTAAGGCATCAACAGGATGATACCTGGACTCTGACGACAGGCTGCTGGCAGCCAGGGTTCCTCCGTCACATGGAAGTCTCATGGCCAGCATCTGCCGGTCCTTTGCTCCTGGGTTTCATTGCTTCCAGCTTTTGGTTCCAGTGGCTTTCTCTCTGTGCCCTGCGGGTTCTCTCTTACCTTCTTTGGGGCTTTTCTCTCTCAGCTTTTTCTGTCCTTTAACCTCTCATAAAAGACTCCAGTAAAAGGATTAAGACCTTTCAAGGTGGGTCACATCTCAAATTGTAGTAACCTACCCAAAAGGCCCCACCCACAAAACATCCACATCTGCAGAATGGGGTGAAAGAGCATGGCCTTTCCTGGGGTACACAATAGCTTTAAACTAACACTATCCCCAACACTGTCTTTGCCGATGTCTTCAAGTTAAGATGAAGGCATACTGAATTAGGGTGGGCCTGAAACTCGGTCTTGATGACCTTGAAAGAGCGGAGGAGAGACCCGGAGACCAGATCCCTCATGAAGCTGGGACAGAGGCTGGAGGGAGGTGGCCACGAGCCGAGGCACCCCAAGGACTGCCGGCTACAAGTAGATGCCACGAAGTGGGGAGACAGAGCTCCACCCAGCACCCCTTGGGCGCCTGCCCTGCCAACACTTACTTAGATTTCTGTTGTTTGAAGTGACCCTAATACCAGTTTGTTGGTATCTCCTCTGGCAGCCATAGAAACTGATAAACCCAGGTCCCCCCTGTGGCTCCTGTGACAGACTGAATTATAAGACTGATTACGGGTTTCTAGGGGCTAAATGACAAAATAGGGCCAGTATTTCAGTGAATGCCAGCACCTTCCAGGCAGTACGTAAGTGTTAGCTATCACTGCTATAAGAAAACTTCCCAGAATCAGAGGGCCTGGGCCCCCAGCGTGAAAGGGCCCTCTGAGAACCCAACAGAAGTGATGGAGAAAAACCCCAGGTTTGTCACTGAGAATTTAAAAACAATGATGAGGCAATGAGAAAGCTTTCAAAGACAGAGGGAAAAAAACCCTCTAACGAACTAGAAAAGTTTTGGTATGCATGGTGATGGTAACATGGCAGCATTGTGAAAGTAATTAACACAACTGAGTGCTATATTTGCAGTTAAAAGGAGAAATTTGAGACAGTCCATATGTTGCCAGAATACAATTTTTTCACAAAACTAAATCAACCATAGGACTGTGCAACACAAACAGTGAACCCTAACAAGCCATGGGCATAATCAATAGTAAAATTATAATAATATTTGCTCATCAATTGCAATGAAGGTACTACACAAATGCAAAACGATAATAAGAGGGGCAGATATATGGGAACTCTGTATTTTCTGCATGATCTTCTTGTAAACCTACAACTTCTCCAATAAAAAACAAACAAACAGCAAAAAAAAATGATATTGGACTTCTCAGCAGTAATCCTGGAAGACAAGACAATGGGGCAAAGCCTTCAAACTCCTGTGAGAAAATGATAAAAACTCAAGGGAAGTTGAGTAAGGGCCCAAAATAGAAGTGAGCATTATTTCTCATTCCCTGATTATATCTTAACCATTCTCAGAAATAGCACTTCTACCTTTTCTGGAGATAATCCTGGCATTTTTGGAAAGCCTGACATTCATCTCAAAAAGCACAATTTTCACAATAAAGCTGAGATTTTATAAAAATGATTTGAGGCAGGGGGCCCTATTTTTCTTTATCCACATATATTTTTCTAAAGTTCAACGAATTACTTTCATTACATAAAGCACTAATATTTGCTTAGCGAGCCAGAGGCTTTCCTGCTTCATTTTTCCCCTGCTTGTCTGCCTTAGACTGCCCTCGAGGCCTAGCAGGGGGCTTCCACCGTCTCCATCATGCACTGCTGCCCACGGGGCCTGTGCACCCCACAATGCCCAGATACCCCTGGAATGGCAGACTCTTGGGAGGCTCTTTCACCTCCAAAGCACAGGCATGTCTCCCACTCCCAAGGACTCTTCCCAGGGCTTGGGGTGGAAGCATTAGGATCTCTGCATTGGCGTTTCTCCCCGAGGAAGGAGAGGATGCTGGAAGACCCTGGGGGTCCTGTTACCTTCAGTACCTGAGCATTTGGCCAAATGGGCCCAACCTTGAGTGCACAGAGCTCTTACCCACAGCCATGGTGGGCCTGTGGGTCCTAAACCCAGGGGAAGCTCTGCCAGAGGCCTCCTGGGCACCTTCCACCCTCCCATGGAGGGCCTGGGCACTGCTCAGGCCTCTTTCCACCCTCCAAGGTCAGCCCCACCATGGGCCGGATTCCTTCTCACCTGGGCCCCCCTCACGATGCTGATACCAGGGCCTCATACCCACAACCCCTCAAGCCCCCACAGAGATCTTTCTAGACCAACTCCCTCTGTCCTTCCTAACAGCCCAGTTCAAGGGTCACTTCCTCCAGGCAGCCTTCCCAATCCTACTCTCGGGTGGCCCCACGGTCACCGGCTTTTCCCCACAGCAGATGGCACAGTTTGTAGGGAAAGAACTGGGTCTGAGATGACCCTGGACCCCAAGTGGCCACCCCAGTCACCTCAGACAGATGCAGGTACGAGGACCAGACCCCTAACCCAGGACATAAGCTCAGGACAACATGACGCGCCATCTCAGGGGGTCAGCTCTTGCTGATCAAAGATCAAAGATCAAACGCCCCAAGAGACATTAAACACGTTTTTACAAGCACCCAGTTGATATTTATAGTCTAAAAGAATTTTAGACTAGAAGTTCAAATCTCTTAAATATTTATAATCTAAAAGAGGCTAAAATTTAAATGTTTACAGCAGATTTTTACTTACAATAATTCAACTGTTAGAAAAGACATCTCAGTCTGGTACCGCCACATAAAAGGTCAGGTCCCTCACTGGTGAGCTCACTGCTCAGGAATCTGGGCACAGATAGGTGACCCCATGAGGTGCCAGTTCTTAAATGTGATTTTGTCAACATCATAGCAGCCACCAGTTACCAGTGCCAGGAGTCAAACCCATCATTGGATACACCTACGGTCATGATTTCAGCAAATCCCAATTATTTTGTCTTCAAGTCTCAGCCATCTATGGAAACTTACCACTGCACATTTCTGAAAAACTACTCCATTCTCAGAATCTCCTTGAATTTCTCTCGAAATGACTTCACGCTACAAAAAAGAATATATAGGAGCTGTTAGAAAACATAAAACATTTCATGATACACATAACTAATAAAAGCAAGGCACGACAAAACTTTTAAAAGGGGATGGAGGATTTACTTCTTGCTAGTCTAGTAATTGTTTTAATTATATGTTATTAGAATAAAAATTTAAAGCACAGGCACACCCAACCATAGAACTGCACGACACATGGCAAACGCTCGTGTAAATGATGGACGAGATAATAGTACAATTTCAATCATATCATCTCATCAATTGTATCAAAGGTACAGAAATGCACAATGCTAATAATGGAAAGTGGATATCTGGGAACTCTGTGCTTTCTGCATTATTTTTCTGTAAATCTACAGTTTTCTAATAAAAATTAAAAAGGTGTATTGAAGGGTGGGAAGTTAAAGCCTATGAGGAAAGAACGTGGGTGTGTGGTTACACAGTGGATTAGCCCTGATCTGGGAAGGCCTAAAGGACAAGTGTCACAGGGACTCCACAAACCAGGGCTGGAACTTTAGTGAGCAGAGGGTGAGAAATCAAGGTTAAGCTGTCTGGAGTGCCTTGCAGCTGATGCGCACACACCAATAGTGAAAAAGGGCCCAGCAGAGCCATGTGCTGGGGCCGGGAGCTGAGAAAGCACCCAGAATACCCCTGCCCAGCCCTCCAGTGGCCCCCATGGACAGCCAGGGCTCGCCCAGCAGACGCCAGCCTCCTGGGTTCCTGGATGGCCAGCCTGCAATTCTGCTCACAGCCATGCCCCATGTGTTCATTTCCGCCTGCCCTACACACACAGGCTGCCCTCGGGGACCCAGTTGCCATAGGGAAGCTCTCCCTGGTGCTCCGTCCTCTCTGCCCAGCCCACGGGTGACACTGCAGCCCTAGGAATTGTGGCCAATGGCGGCTCGCGGTGATATTCACAATTGGCGTCCTACACCCACCATGCAGCATGCATTCATTCTATTTCTTCCACTTTATAGGCGAGGAAGCAAAGGTGCAGAAATGAACTCACCCGCCCACAGGAGGAGGCTGGGACTGTGCCCAGGCCTGTGGAAATCCCTCAGCAGTGCTCAGACTCTCCAGAGCATGACCCCCTTATGGTAGAGACACGAGCAAAGAGCCATAGAGGGGAAGCAATTTCCCTAGGAATGCAAGGCAACAGCCTCAACTCCTGGCTGAACTTCTCTTCTCCACACCACCCCAAAGCCTCATCATACCATGTGAAGGCTCCTTCCTGACTCCTTGCCAGAGCCTGAAAGCCGAGAACAGGCTTTCTATTCTCCCGGTCCTCACGCACATTCTGTAAGCAGAAAGGTCTGGCTGAGGCTTATCAAATACACACAGGACAGGGGTGAGGGAGTGGAACTGCCTTGAGAGTTGCCTCTTATTAAAGAGCAGCAGAAAGAGCAATGACAACTGCTTAGTCGGGGACCCAAAAGGGTTCCTGCCTGCCCCAGCCAGGTAGCTGAGCTCAGCAGGCCCTACTGTGATTTAGGTCATGAATCCTTATGTGGAAAGACAGTTCTACGTTGGAGCTCAATGCACAAAACCACACATTGAACAGAAGAAGCAGGGAGCGGTGGTTCACAGCACGTCCTGGCTTCACATCTTGGTTCTGCTATATCTATCTATGGGACCATAACCAAGTTTCTTAATCTCTCTAATGCTCATTTCCTATCTGTAAAAAGTATACCTGTTTATGATGGAGAAGCTAAGCCTATCTATAATTTTGCTTAAGAGTTGCTCCCAGGAAGCCTCTTTTGTTGCTCAGAACTGATCTCTCCTTCTCTCTCCACCCCCACACCCTCAGCCCAACTCTTCAGGGGAAATCATTACCCTCCCCACCATGTGGGACATGATGTCTAGGGATATAAGTCTCCCTGGCAACATGAGACATGACTCCCAGGGATGAGCCTGGCCTTGGCACTATGGAATCAACAATGCCTACCTGACCAAAAGCGGGGAAAGAAATGTAACAAAATAAGGTGCCAGTGGTTGAGAGATCTCAGAGTTGAGAGGCTATTCTGGAGGCTCCTCTTACACAAACTTCAGCTAGATATTGCTAATCGCCATGGTATGCCAAACCACAGCCAACAGTATTCCTGTAAACCCTAAAGAATATCCAGGACTCTATCTGAGATTCTATAAAGGTTTTATACACCAAATTTCTTTTTCAGAAACCTAAAATCTCCAGGTGGTTCCTAGGCCAGAGAAGCCCTGAAACTCAGAGTTATCGGTACCTCCAAGAACATCAACCAATTGCACCCCTCAACCCCACAGTGTTGCCGCCCCTTTTCAACATGAAGAAGTTAGAATAGTCATCGCCCAAACAGCCATAAAGATTGAGAGAAGGATTAAAGGAGAAGGGGGAGTTGCAACAGAGAAGACAGGATTCAACAAATGAGTATGACTACCAAATCATTATAATGATACTTCTTTTCAGACTCCAGTATCTCAGAGCAGCTATAAGGAAAATCCTGAAATTGTGAAACTGCAACCTATACCATACTTTGAAATTTGTTCTATAATGACTTGTTGTATGATGGCAACTTTTTTTTTTTTTTTTTTTTTTGCCTGGGCAGGCTCTAGGAATTGAACCCAGGTCTCCGGCACGGCAGGTGAGAATTCTGTCACTGAGTCACTGTTGCACTGCCCTATAACTACTTGTTTAAATGTACTTTGACATTTATGACTTCTTTGTACATATGTTGATTTCACAATAAAAAATGTTACAAAAAAAAAAAGGTAGTACCTGGTTAAAAAAAACGTGTAATAGGACTCACATAAGATTATGCCTACAAGGTGTTAAGTCTAATGCCTGGCATGTAATAAATATTTATTACACATTCACTGCTATTATCAGTAGCATCTGTCTTTTTAAGTATTTTTACTGAGAAATCTTCACACACATAGAGTCCATCCGTAGTATGCAATGGCTCACAATGTCGCATAGTTTTGCATTCTTTACCATGATCATTTAGAACATTTCATCACTCAAGAAAAAGAAATACAAAGAAAAAACTCATACATCCCATAACCTGTACCCTCCCTCTCATTGACCACTAGTATTTCAATCTCCCAATTTTTTAAACCTTTATCGCCCCTATTATTTATTTATTTTTCCTTATTTTTTTACTCATCTGCCCATACTCTAGATAAAAAGTGCACCAGACACAAGGTTTTCATAATCACACAGTCACACTGTAAAAGCTGTATCATTATACAATCTTCAAGAATCAAGGCTGCTGGAACACAGCTCAACAGTTTCAAGTACTTCCCTCCACCCACTCCAATATACCATAAACTAAAAAGATTATTATATATCTATATAATGCATAAGAATAACCTCCAGGATAACCTCTCAACTCTGTTTGAAATCTCTCAGCCACTGAAACTTTATTTTGTCTCATTTCCCTCTTCCCTCTTTTGGTCAAGATGACTTTCTCAATCCCTTGATGCTAGGTCCCAGCTCATCCCAGGATTCCTGTCTCATGTTGCCAGGGGAGATTTATACCCCTGGGAGTCATGTCCCATGCAGGGGGGAAGGGCAGTGATTCACCTGTCAAGTTGGCTTAGAGAGAGGCCACATCTGAGCAATAAAAGGGGTTCTTTGGGGGTGATTCTTAGGCATAATTATCATTAGGCTTAGTTTCTCCTTTGCAGGAATAAGTTTCATAGAGGTGAACCCCAAAATCGAGAGCTCAGCCTACTGAATTGGTAGTCTCCACTGTTTGAGAGAATATCAGGAATTCCACAGATGGGGAAGTTGAATCTTTCCTCCTTTCTCCCCAGGCCCCCAATGGGACTTTGCAAATACTTTTCTATTCTGTGCCCAGATTACTCTGGGATATATCGGAGCATCACACTAACCTGTACAAACCAACAAGATATCACACCCTATTCAAGATTCCATGTAATTATAGTGTTCAAATAAACTGACCATACAAGTTAAATTAGATAATGTGCTACCCAAAATAAAAATTTTGTACCAAATAAGCATCTTTCCCTATGATCTCACACAGAAGTTTGAAGTTTTAAAATATGGACCATACCATCCTTTACCCTGTATTCTGATTTACCTTAGTCCTATTCAGACCAGCTTCATTCATGTCTCTAGTGTCTGATCACTTCTTCAACTTTTTTTTAACAGTTGTTGTACGGGATAATGCTGACTATCATAGCTTCGGTGCTCTAATTCTGAGTCTCAGTGTCACATAAATACCTGAAGTTTCTGGGCACGACCAGGTTATACACAAATAGCTCAGAATCTCAGAATTTGGAAATAACAGTTACAATTCCTGAACAGATGTTCCTGCTGTAAGAGCGTACTATCTAGGACCTTTACAATAGGCTCCAACGTGATACCCCATGCTCGCAACTTCAGTTCTCTAAGTTTGTACAATATAATTAGTCCATTTGAGTAAGGCATGATAATATTCGTCTTTTTGTTTCTGACATCTCACTCAATAGACTATCCTCAGATTCATTCTCCTAGCTGCAGCCCTCACAACTTCATTTCTTCTAGCAGCATCTGTTGTTATAACAGCTGGCAGCCCTCACAACTTCATTTCTTCTAGCAGCATCTGTTGTTATAACAGCTGGGAGTGGAATTGGTCTGGTTAAAGCAGAAACCCAAGCCCTGCTTTAAAACCATCAATGCAACAGCCAAATGCTTAGATTCTATTATCCAAATACTCTATGTCGTATAGAAGAAATAGCACTTTGGAAAGATTTTTAGAAAATGGATTTTCTCCCAAATGACGACCACATTTAGTGAAAGAAAAGGTATATGCTTTTTGAGGAACAAAGGCTGATGGCATTTTATACGCAGTTGGCTCAAAATTGGTTTCTTTCCAGTTTCTGATGTTTTTGTCAAAGTATCGCACCAGTGACTTACCAGGTGATGTGTTAGAGAAGACTCTCTTTTAAATAAGATCTTTCTGGGCCATGAGGGCACAAAAGCAAATATGGAATGTGTCCATGGACCACCTGAGGCTGCAGAACTTGGGAGCAGGTTAAAGACTTCATCTTCCTTGTGGAATTTCATTCCAAAGGCTGTTTCCACTGCAAACCAACAATGAGTAGGTATTATACGATGCAGAAAGGCTGTGTGATGCAGCATTTATATCCTGGAGACAGACTACTTGGTATGTGGAAAGCGCCTGGAAAATGCTGGCAGAACAAATTAATAAGTGAACAAATGAATGAACGAATAAATGTCATATTGTCTCTTTGCCAGGAAAATGAGACATGTTCACTGGGAGGCTAAAAAATTGAGAAGAGTGTTTCTCCAGTGTGGTCCCCTTACCAGGACTGTGTGTTTTTAAAATGCACATTCCTGGGCCTCACTCCAAACCTACTGAATCAGAACCACTAGGAAAGGGGGGTGCTCCAGGAGACTCTCTCACACACAGGCAACAGACAGCTCTGGGTCCAAATCCCGGCTCTGCCACTCATCAACTCTGAGTCCTTAGGTAAGTCCCTGGGCATCTGACCACTCTGTGCCCCATTTTTCCTAACTCTAAAGTGGGGAGAAGGGCAAGTCTTAACTTGCTGGGTCCCTCTGAGTCCCTGTCTACTACAGTGTAAGCCCCAGTGAACACAATTGATGGCTATTATATGGATGATCACACATGGCCAGATGCAAATGCCTGCTGGGCCATCCAGTATGAAATGACTCCTTCTAGAATTTTCTCTATGTGAATATTCTTTCAAAATTCACTAATACTGTGCAGCGCAGTAATGTTCCTTAAATAGTACTGCTTAGGGAGTCAGGGGTCCTCCTGAGTGGACCTGGCTTTGTTCCTGATTGGCTGGGCAACCCTGGACAGGTAAGCTGGGTTCCCAGAGCCTCAGTTTCCCCTCATCTGTGAATGTGGTTAGAATATCACTCAGATGGATGGATAACAGTAAACGAGAACTGATGTGAACGTATATGAAGCAATAAATGTTACAAGTTAGAAATCTATCTTTTTGAAATGATCTAGACTGTAGAGTTTTGCCTTTCAAAAGTCATCTTATTTCCAAAAATAAACAACACTTTAACTGCAAATGAAGTTATTTTTCAGTCTTCCATACTTAGTACATTGAGGTAGCAAGATCATCTATCGGACACTGATGCTGGGTTTAGAAGTATTTTTGAAATCTCTTTAAAACTTCAAAATATATGTAATGGAAAAAAGATAAAAATTGTAAAAAGATGCGAAACTGGGTCATAAATAAAATTAACATCTTCTTTTCCTTGAATAGGACCTGTGGCTGATTTAATTCAGAGTTGGAATGGAATAAAGACCTCAGTTTCAGAACTACTCACGTGGGGAAACAGAGCATCAGGAAGTTGAGACTATCCACCTTCACCATGGAAAGAACTGGGCACCTGCCCATGGCAGCCGTTGATTCAGAGGGTCAGGAGTAGTAGAATAAATCATATGGGGGCAAGTGAGCCTGGACACCCACCCCCAGCCCCCGGCCCAGCCCCCTGGGCTAAGAGATGTGTGCCTGGCAGACTTCCTGGACATAAAACTTTTTTTTCAAGGTCACACCAGGCCTCATCTCTGGAGCACCCTTTCATACCCCACTGGCTCGCCATGCTTCTCTGAAGGACCAGCCACCAGGCTCTGATGAACACTCAAAGGAGGGCAGGAGCTGTTGCTGCCCATAGATAGAGACGCAGGAACTCAACTAGGAAGTTCCTCTCTTTCGTTTCCTGCCGCACTGCCACTCAGTTGAACCCCCTGTTGTCACAGACTGGTGTGCTTTATTTATACCCCACCTGCGCAGTTCTTCAGCACAATCTGGAAGGCTCCATAAGTTAGCTGACCACCACTGGTCTCGGGACTCTGCTGAGGATCGCCTCTTCCAGGAAGCCCTCCCGGAAGTCCCACCCAGTGGCCTCACTTACCCATCCCGACTCTCACTGCAATCACAGCTGTACATCCGTTGTACTCCCTTTGACCAAGAAGTTTGCTTAATCAATGAATAAAATGGCCCTGTGATTCCAGGGATATCACCTCATGTCAAACAGGCCTGGCTTACTAAAATGAAAACAATTTGTAAAATGTAAAATGAAGGAGAGCAGCAAAATGCACAGGAAATGAAACATGTTGATCCCCGGTATAAGACAGGACCCTTGAGGAAGGTGTCATTAGAACCTGGGCTGAGCAAACCAAAAATGACTACCTGGATTGTTCCTGCACAGGAGGACTCAGCCTCTACCTGGTAAGACTCGTGCTCAGGCCCCAGAGTTCCATCCACCGCAGCCCCCAGGATGTCAGGACTGGGCTCAGAACTCAGAGTGAGGTCACTGGGAAGGACTTCTGGGAGGGCTTCCTGGGAGAGGTGATCATCAGCAGAGTCCCAAGGAAGAGACTTCCAGACGTGTGCTAAAGAACTGCAAAGCTGGGGAACTCCCCACCTCCTGTCCACAGTGATGGCTCAGGGACCCACTTCAGACCCAAGCTGAGCCCATGGGTCTCCCCTGGAACATTTACCAGGGTTTCTTCTGCTCTGCAAGCACTGGGTCTGGGACCACCAGGGCTATGGAAGGAACATGCCCATAGAGACGGAGAGAGGAAGGCAGAACCCTAAGAGCACTGAGCTCCCAGACTGGCAATCCCTGGGCCCCACATGTTTCAATCACATGGGCCAATAAATTCCTGTTTGCATAAGCCACTTCGAGTCGAATTTCTTTCACCAGGTGTGGCAGGCTGGAAAACGACCCCCACCAATGCCTGTGTCCAAATCCCTGGAATCTGTGGACATGTTGCCATTCACAACAGCAAGGACTTTGCTGATGTGGTTAACTTAAGGGTCTTGAGGTGGAGAGGTAGCTGGATTCTCCACCCAATGGCCCTATATGCAATCACAGGCGTCCTCATAAGAGGGAGGCAGAGGGGATTTCACCCAGACAGAGAAGGCCCCATTACAGAACCCTGGGATACAGATTTGAAACTATTGTGTACCCCAGAAAAACCATGTTCTTTAATCCTGATTCAATATTGCTGGGTGGGAAATTTTTTATGACATTGTTTCCATGGAGATGTGATCCACCCAATTGTGGGTGGGACCTTCTGATTAGGTGGTTTCTGTGGAGATGTGTCTTCAACATTCAAGGCAGGTCATTACTGAAGTCCTTTAAGAGGGAACCATTTGCTCAGAGCTGACGCAGCCAGAGATCTATCTTTGGAAATACAGAAAGAAAACATCCTAGGAAAGCTGTTTGAGACCAGAAGCCAAAGGACGAGCAGACGCCAGTCACATGCCTTCCCATATTGGCCTTTCTTGAGTCAAGGTACCTTTCTCTGGGTGCCTTAGTTTGGACATTTTATGGCCTTAGAACTGTAAACTTGTAACTTAATAAATCCCTTTTATAAAAGCCAATCATTTCTGGTATATTGCATTTTCAGCAGCATTTAACAAACTAAAACACCCAGGGAGACAGAGAGAGAAGATGCTTCACTGCAGGCGTTGAAGTTGGAGGAAGGGGACAAGAGTCAAGGAAGGCAAGGAAAGCAACTCCAGTGTTGGAAAAGTCAAGGGAAGGGGGTCTTCCCACTGTCTCCAGAGGGAGCCCAGCCCTCCCCACACCTTCAGCTCCAAGAAACTGGTTTCAGACTTTCAGACTGTATGAGGTTAAATCTGTGTTGTGTTACACCACCACATTTGTAGCAATCTTTTATAGCAGCCCTAGGAAACTAACAGGCTGGTGCAGTCTGTGTTTCATTCATCACACTCCCCCAGAGGGAAATCCTTAGGACACACCCCCTGCACCCAAACCTCTGTTCTGTGGTACCCAAGCCCCTCCCCGTCCCAGCGCCTGTGGAGTAGGTTACTGCCAGAGTTCTGGAAGGTCAGGGTAGAACCTATTTGCCCAAGTCGGGAAATGACAAGAGGGTCCTAGAGCATGAAGTAGGAAGTGGGAAGGCTTTGGGGTTCTGACTCTCTTGTAGGGAAAACTTGACCACAAGTAAAACTTACCCGTGGTGTTACAGTGGGAGTTTTCCACACAAGGCCAAATCATACACTGCAAACCCTAAAAGATCAAAAGGGTACAAAGTCAGTAACTGAAGAATGTACTTGCAAGAAGTGGATAAAAGTAATTTTCCTGAATGACTCACATTGAGATTAGCTGCATTTTCATCCAGAAGTCCAAAGTAACTTTTTTTTATTAGAGCAGTGGTAGGTTTACAGAAAAATCATTCAGAACGTACAATGTTCCCCTATAACTATGCCCCCTGCCAACACAGACACACGTTTTTTCCTCTTGCTACATTGTTTACAGAAAAATCATTCAGAACGTACAAAGTTCCCCTATAACTATGCCCCCTGCCAACACAGACACACGTTTTTTCCTCTTGCTAACATTTTGCATTCATGTGGCACCTTTGTTACAATCAAAAAAACATTATTATTGTAATTATAAATTATTAACTATGGTCTATAATGTACTTTAAGGTTCACTGCCTGTGTACTCTGGGTTTTAGGAAATTGTTATTCTGAAACCACATATATAACTGAAAATTCCCCATTTTAATCCCCTCAAGTGTACAGTTCAGTGGTGTCAACTGCATTTGCAATGATGTCCTGTCATTACCACCATCCATTACCACAATTCTCCACCACCCCAACCCGACACTCTGTCCCAATTAAGCCTTAACTCCCCATTCCCCATACCCACCCCTGTCCCTGGTAAACTTCTGTGGTGGTTGGAGCTGTAGGTACCCTAGAAAGCACATCTTCTTCAACCTAATCTGTTCCCGTGGGTGTGAACCCACGGCAAGTAAAACCTTTTGATAAGGCCACTTCAGGTAAGATGTGGCCCACTTCAATCAGGACAGGTCTTAATCCTACTACAGGAGTCCTTGACAAGCAGAAAGAAATTCAGAAAGACAGGAAAGGAAGCCACAGGAAGCAAGACACTGAAGGTCCACTAAACCTTGAAGAAGAGGGAGAAGCCAGGAGCCGCTAGCTCTGGGCTCTTGCATGGAAACACAACTAGCCATGTGTGTTTCCATCCAAGAGCCCAGGACCAAGGATTGCCAGCAGTCAGCCCCGGGAGGCCAGTCCTCCAGAAGAAAGTAGCACTCTGGTGATGACTTGAAATGGACACTCCCCAGCTCAACACCACGAGCTAATAAATTACCACCATTCAAGCCAACTCATTGTCTGGCACTTGCTTGAGCAAAGGGAGTAAAACATCTGCATTCTAATTTTGGACTCTATACATTTGCATATTCTAATGATCTGAAATAACTTTTAAAAAGTCCCCCCTCCTCACCAGTTTTTGAGTACAGGATTGATTGTGTTCTGTTCCCCATGGAGACCATCAGCTCAGACAGAAAACAAAAAGATGAAAACATCTGACAGGGAGGGATCAAAGGTGCTCAGTAAACATCCACAGATTCACTTTCGAATGAACCTGCCAAGCACACCTGGCTAGTAAATGGGGGCCGGAGGCCAGAATGAACCTATGTCTCCAGATGTCCAGCCATATGTCCCGCTCCCTACCAGCCTGTTACTTCACTTTTATTCATTTATTTTTTCAATAGATATTTTTGACCACCCAATATGTGTGTGCTATTTTAGAAACTGGGGATATATCACAAAACAAGGCATAAGAAAATTCTACTCTCAAAGCACTTTTAAGGAAACTATAAACTACAAACAAAATATGTTAAAAAAAAAAAGTATAGCAGAAGATAAGAGCAATGGAGAGAAATAAAAGGAAAAAAAGGGGAATAGAGAGTAATGGGTGGTACAATTTTAAATGGGATGACTTGGAAAGGCCTTACTGAGAAGATGACAAAAGAGCAAATATCCAACAGAGAGGGTGCAGGAGCCACCTGGATATCTGGGGAAGGAGATTCAGGCAGAGAGAACAAACTTGTGCAAAGGCCCTGAGGCAGAAGACCCACCTGGAGTGTTCAAGGAACAGTAAGGAGGCTGGGCTGCCTGGTCAGAAGGAATGTAGGAGGCAGAAGCAGAAGATGATGGGGCCAGATATTATAGGGCTTTTTAGGTTGTTTAAGGAATTTGTCTTCTCCTTTGAGTGTGCTAGGAAGCCACTGACAGACTTTGAGCTGAGAAATAGCATGATGTGACTGCTTAAGATGGAACATTCTAGCTTCTCCATTGAGAGCAGAGAAGGCAGGCAAGGGTGGAAGCAGTTAGGATACTTCTACAATCATCCAGGAGAAAGGAGATGATAATGTGGACCAAGCAGGCTGTATAAAGGTGGTGCAGACTATGTAGATTCTGGATACATTGTGAAAACAGATGTTTTCCAGAGCCCAGAGCACAATGTATGAGCCCAACAAAAGGAAAGATGGAGCCGATACTAGCGGAGAAGCAGAAAATGTGAGGAACAGGCTTTAGACTCTACTCTGTTTTGGTGCAAAATTCCAGGGTGCCTGTGAATCACCAGAGGGGAGGTGGAGTGGGCAGGGAGAGAAATGCCGGAGTTTGGGAAAAGGGCTCTGCTGGAGATCCAAATCTGGGGCTTGCCTGTGGATTGATCACCAAGAGATGAATGTAGACAGAAGAGAGAAGGGAACCAAGCATTAAGCCCTGGGGTGCTCCAGCCACGAAAGGTCAAGGGGAAGAGGGGAACTCCCCCAGGAACCCCCATCTCTCCTGACCAAGTTCTCAAGAAGTATTTGAGAGTTGGTTTCCCTGACTCAGAATTCCAAGGCCACACATCTACAGCTACAGTAAGTACACAGAGTATCAGATAGTGTTACATAGTAGCTGGCTGAGGTTTAATGCCTTGATCTGTAAATTCATTTAATTTGAGAAGCCCTCAATACATTGATCTTGGCGCCACAAGAATTACTGTTTATGGTATTTTGAATAAATTAACAACAAAATGATACTATTCACTTAATGAAACAATGAAAGCATTGTTGCTGAGATATGTATTTATCTTTCAAAGAGACAAGGTGTTTCTTTCATTGCCAAATGCAGGGAACTAAGAGAGGGCTTGCTATCGAGCAGTGATAAGCAAACATTTTGGTCTTCAGATCCCTTTATCCTCTTAAAAGTTGTTGAGGACTCCAAAGAGCTTTGGCTTGTGCAGATTATATTTATTAATATTTGCTGTAGTTAAATTAAAAATGAATATTTTAATGTCTGTTAATTCATTTGAAATAGGATAATAATTCATTATATGTCAATACATGTGGCATATTTTATGAAAAATAGTGATGCTCTCCAAAATGAGAAACTTAGTGTCTAGAGGCCTGATCAAGGTGACAGAGTAAGATGCCTCAGCACTCCATCTTTCCAGGGAAGCTTTGAACAACCAGCAAGAAGTGGCAGAGACCTCTTTCTCAAAGCTCAAGAAAACAGTTGAAGGACTACAGTAACCAGGCACATGCTGAATCAAGCAAAGGTCACTCAAAAGCTGTAGGAGCTCCTGGCACTCTGGCTGGCCCCACCCATACCCCACAGGCTCGGCCTGAAGCAGGTTTGCATTCACAGCGTGGATCCTGGTTCCAGAGGGAGCAGAGCAGCCCTTACACACATGCTGGGAGCATGTACATCTGGGCCAATCTGTCTGGTAGTAGCATGATGGACTTGCCATCCCTGTGGGTAGAAGGCAGATCCCAAAGCTTTCCCACAGAATGCAGTGGGAGAGTAATCAAGTCATGGCTGCATGGAGCAAGGGCTTGCTGGCTGGAGGATATGCAGTGCAGTACCCAGGACCATGTGGAAACTGTTTCCCAGGGAAGAGGGGGCATTTGCATCTGTGTAAACAGAGGAATTCCCAGGGCCACATGTGCCCATCCAAGACAAGATGAATGTACAGAAAGGATTTAGAGCAATTCTCTAAACTTATTGTATGGCTAAGCCCTAAGGAGAGCACTGCACAGGTGAACCTGCAAAGGCTGGGAAACTCTTTATGTTTTCTTTCTCTCCTCTTCCTCCTCCTCTTCCTTATGTTAGTTCCTGGCTCTCAAGGAAAGCTCACTCATAACACTAGCCGGACACATGTTAAAGGAACAGATGCCATGGAGTCCAAATTCCAGCAATAACACACCAAAATATCAAAATGTCCAGGTTTCAACAAAAGGTCACAACATATACAAAGAAACAGCAAGTGATGGCCAAGACAAAGGAGACAGTTAAAAGCATCAGAATCTAACAGTGAAGAGACAGACCTGAGATATGCTAAACAAAAACTTTTTTAAAACAGTCCTAAATATGCTCAAAGAGCTGAAGGAAAACATGGACAATGAAACAAGGGAAATCAGGAAAATGACAGATGCATAAAGAGAATATCAATGGAGAGATGGAGATTATGAAAAGGAACTGAACAGGGCTGCCTAGAAGGGTTCAACAGTAGATTAGAGCTACTAGAAGAAAGAATCAGTGAATGTGAAGAAAAGGCAATTAAATCAACCAATCCGAGAAGCAGAACAAGAAAGAATGAACCTGTGGGACACCATCAAGTATACCAATAAATGTATTGCGAGAATTGCAAAAGGAGAACAAAGAAAGAAAGGAGCAGAGATAATATTCAAAGAAATAATAGCTGAGAATTTCCCAAACCTAACAAAAGGCAAGGATAAACACATCTAAGGCACTCAATGAACTCCAAACAAGATAAACTCAAAAAGGCCCCACCATAATTTGATTATACACATCATAATCAAATGGGTGAATGCCAAAGATGAAGAGGGAAATGTGCAAGCCACAAGAGAGAAGTAATGTTACAAACCCAGTCAAGAGTTAAGTGCCAATTTTTCATCGAGATAATGGGGGCAACAAGACATGGATGACACATTTAAAGTGCTGAAAGCAACAAAACCTGCTAACCAAGAATTCTATATCTGGCAAAATCATCTTTCAAAAGTAGGGAGAGATTAAGACATTCCAGGTAAACTAAACCTGAGGGAGCCCGCCACCCTAGACCAGTCCTACAAGAGATGCGACAGAGAGTTGTGCAGGATGAAAGGAAACAACACGGGGCAGTAGATTGAAGTCACAATGGAAAATAAGGGCCTTAATATAAATGCCAGTCTTATTGAATTTTTGGTTTGTAACTCCATACTTCCCACAAGGTCTAAAAGGCAAATGCACAAAATGTAATGATAAATCAGTGGTTTGGGGCTTATAAAATATAAACATGAATTGTGCAACAAGAAGTGCTTAGACGTGGGACGAGGGGGAAGTTGCAGGAACACAGTTCATGTATGCTATTGAAGGTAAATCTGTATCAAAGCAATCGAGAGCCTTACAGATTTAGGATGCTGCATTTGAGCCCCATGATAACCACAAAGAAAATACTGGCGAATATGCAAGCTCACAGAGTTAGAAATTAGAGTACAGGTTGCCAAGGGCGGTGAAGGGGCAGGGGGTATGGGGACTTAACGCATAATAGGTATATGATCAATCTGAGTTTTCAGCAATTTTACCTTTTAAAAGTTCTTAATAAAATCTATTTTAGAGACCAAACATATTGTTACCACTCAGGATTGTTTGCGTCCTTGTCTTTCAGGAACCAAATATTTGTGGGCTTCTCCCAGGAAATAATAAAAATTAATATCTCTGAATTATAACTTTTATTATTTAGGATTTATCTGAATGTTAATCTAGTTCCACACAATTATCAGAATCCCTCGAGCAAATAAAGTTAAACAGATCACAAAGGAAATCATTAGACTAAACACCTCAAAAAAGAAATTAGTGAGAAGAATGGCATTGTTTTATATTTTTTCAAATTGCAACCGTGTCTGGATTAATAGAAGCTGGACTCTCCTAAATGCTTATGATTCAAATTGCTGCCTTAAAACCTCAGCGTACACTTATGAGAAAATGAATGTACACTTTGTGTTATTAGAAAAAGAGTTCTGATACAGTGAACCCCTGAGGGGGTCCAGCCACCCCACTTTGAGAACCACTGGAGTAAAGGAGGCACTTTCAGTGAGTGATGAAGGAAGACGACAACTGCCCCACAGGAACTCACACTCCAGCAAAGGAGAAAGACAGGCACCCAAGCTGTGCGCTCAGTGTCCTAACCCGGGCCTAATGGGGCATCACGGGGCCAGAGATGGGTAGAAGAGGCCAACCCGTCCCACTGGGGGGCCCCTATGCCCCTCCCTCCTTCTGCCTGGGACATTCTATCCCCCATTCCCCAGCTAAGCCTACTCACCCTTTAAGCTTCAATTCAATATCTTCCTCTGAACTCACAAATCCAATGACCCTCCCCAATGTCCCACCCTCTTGCCCCCCATTCTTTTTCTCACAGCACTTGATCACTCCACGCAGATGCATTTGTCTGCCCAGCCCCCTGACCAAAGCATGGTATTTAGCAAAGAGGTAAGAAACATGTATGGAAAGAAGGGAGGGAGAGAGGGGGCACCAGTGAAGGCTTCAAATAATCACAGCAGGAACAACCAAAACAAACCCCATGAGGAACTATGCTCTAGAGACAGTTGTCATCATTAAGGTTCGCACCACAGCCCAGGCCTGGGAGGGTATGTGGCTTGGGCCAGGTCCCACAGAGAGGGGGTGGCTATGGAGAGAACCCACACCCACTACCTGAGCTCTTTTCTGTACAGCTCATCAGGGATTGTCCGAGGCCAGCGGGCAGTGATGGAGGGACGCCGGCCCCACGGAGAGTTCGGGATGGGTGTGACACGGCCAGGACCCAGAGAATCAGGGAGGCAGCTCGAGTACCAGGGAGAGGTCCAGGACACTGGGATGGGATGAGGACACAGGGATGGAGCCAGGACACCAGAGAAGGACCAAGGACACCAGGGAGGAGGCCACAGCACCAGGGAAGGACCCAGGGCACTGGAGAGATGCTCCCTGTCACATTCCCGCAGGGGCAGCAAGAGGGAGTGAGGTGTCCTGGGCTTACCCTGCTCCGGTGTCAGGTGTCCTGGAAGGCCTCAGACCTTCCCAGAGGGCACTGCCCCTCCCTCTCGGTAGTGACACACCCGAGATACTGACACTCTGGACAGAAGCAAATGACCACCAGAACACTCAGGCATTGGCATTGCAGAGGGAAGCAAAGCAAGTCAGGGGGATGGTGGAGGAGGGGGGTGGCAGGAGCATGGGGCAGGCACAGGGGCAAGGGAAAGGGCTGTGGGGAAATGGTGTGGGGTGCAGTGTTTAAAAAGCTCAGTAGATCAACGCAGCATTTTTATTATTTTCTTCTTAAGCAAAGACCTAAGAAAACACTAAGCACACAAATGAAATCTTGAAGAGATCTCAAAATCTGTAACACACCGGGGAGAGGAGACAGGGAGCACACTGGGAGGAAAAAGAAGCAGGATTGGTGACCAGCTGGGGGAGGGGGCCTGGGGAAAGTTGAGGGAGGGGGGAAGTTTGGCAGATCCAGGGTGAAGCCAGTGCCATTCCAATCTGGGACCACAGAGGGACGGGCAGGTTGAAGTGGGAAGCCGCCAAATCATCAGCCAGGAGAGGGCAGGTACTTTAAAAATCCAGCCAATAATCTTAACTCCTACCAACTGCCCAGCCAAGCCTTTCACAGACATGAACACTTGTTACTCTCCCCTCCACCCTCTGGGGAAGATGCCGAAATGATCCTCGTTTTACAGATCAGGAAATGGAGGCAGAGAGAGAGAGATGAGGTGACTCACAGGAGTCACGCAGCAGGCTGCAGACCACCACCCCCGCGCAGAGCGCAGAGTTTGCAGCTAACGGCGGTATACAGCCGAGGACCCGCGATGAACCCTATTCAGATCCAGCTTTCTCAGATCCTTTCCTAAAGAACCAGGGGGTGTAGACGAAGCCAAGTCTCCCGGCCTGCCCGCCGCGTAGGCTCTTACCTGCACTGTCCGCTCGGACCCGGTTCCGCTTGGTCCGGGAAGGGACCCCAGCCGGGTCCCAGACGCGGGGGGATCCCGGGGAGGCTGCGGGGCCAGGAGGCCCGAGAGGGGACCCGGACCTGCGGGAGGCCGGAGCAGCGCCAGGGCCGCGGCTAGGAGGCCCCCGGCCAGCACCCACGTGGCGCGCGGGCGGGCAGGTCCCCGGGCTCCCGCGGGCCCCATTGCCCGCGGGGGACGAGCGACCCCTAAACGGCCATGAGCCGCGGTTGCTTCCGGACCCCAGGCCCGCCCAGCCGCCGAGCATGCTCAGTGCGTGCTCCGCGGAAAGTTTTCTGGAAACAGATTCTGGCATCTGGGGCTTGGCGCGCCGGAGACGCAGCCCTAGAAGTGGTGAAGGAAGGAGGGAGCGAGGCTGGCGCTAGGCTGCCCTACCCGAGGGCTCGGACCCATCAAATCAGATCGGGTCACCCCCACCATACCCCACCCCCAACCCCCGGCCGGAAAGCTTTCCCGGCTCCAAGTGTCCCTCCGTCTTCTAAAGCCTGCATCTTTAAGTCTCAGCCCAGACTCCCCTCCTCTAGGAAGCCTTCCTTGGCATGCATAGTCTCCTCCAGACCCAGAAGTCCCCTATTTGAGAGGCATTTAGACCGTGTGTCCTGGAGGGCCAAGAGCGGGCAGGACGGTGAAGAGAGGGGGTAGGCTAGGGTGACAGCTCAGGACTTGCTCTGCTCTCCGGGGCAGAGAGGGAAAGGCAGCTCTGCTTGCTTTCTTTTCTGCACGAATCTAGCTGCAGATAAGCCCCTGTAGGGCCCTGTTGCTCCCCTCTCCCCAACCCCTGTCAGAGGCAGGTGGGGGGGGGGGCATGTCTCGGGGGAGTAGCTCAGCAAGCTCTCCCTGAACTCTCCATGGGGAACGTAAGTGATGGATAGGGAGGCTGGTGTGGGAGGGCAGTCTCTGCTTCTGTGTACTTCCCTTCTTTCTCCTGGGTCCTTGGGGACAGCTCACAACTGTTCCCAGGGCAGAGGGCTCAGCTCCTACCCTCCTTCCTACTGGGCCGCCTGGCAGGCTGTTTGCCACCTTTAGCCACAGTCTGGCACCCGGCATCCCCCTTCCCCTCCTACCTAGGTCAGGCCTTCCCTGAGCTGACATAGACATGACAATGGGGTTTGACAGTCTGAGAACTTATTAGGTGTGCTTCCCACACTGGGTCCACTGCCCTCCCGCATACCTAGCAGCGTGCCAGGGTGAGACAAATCCAGAGGGAAACTGCTGGGCATCTCACAGGAGTATCAATTTTCTTTGGTGGTGAGTAATTTAAAGGATGATCTTCATACAAAAAAAAACCTTTATTATAAAGTAAAATGCAAAGAGCATTACATTTTCTTAATCAAAGTCTGAGGATCCAAAGAAATACCCGGCATAAAGCAATAGCTTCAGATTATTGCCCCTATAGACAGTCCCAGGAGCCTTGGAGACTTCTAAGGAAACATTTGAGAAACTCTTCCTAGCACAGTGGGGGCCTTGGAGCCAGGCAGGTGTGGGTGGGAATATATTCTGTCCCACTCCCTAATTGTGTGACCTTGAATGAGTCACCTCCCTCTCCGGCTCAGTTTCTTCTGTAAAAAACAGAAGAGAACATGGCAAGAGCGCCCATCTTGCCCACTTCCAAGGCATGATGAGATAATGAAAGAAACTAGAAAAGTAGCTGTACCTCCAGCGTTAAAAGCAAAATCCTTCCCTGGTACCCCTGCCCCGGCCCTCATTCCTCAAGGAATTTAAGCTTTGCTATAGGGTAGCTGTGTGTGTGTGTGTGTGTGTGTGTGTGTGTGTGTGTGTGTGTGTTTACTGCTGCACTCCCAGCACCTAGAATGCCAGCCAGCAAGTGGTACCAGCTCAGTAAATGTTTCTTTAAAGAAAGGACAGGATGCCGAAAGCATTTACTTTATCTTCCCAAAGCAGGATCTCACCAAACGCCCAGGAAATGTGCAAATGGCATCCTGACTCTGTACTAGCGTGGATGGGGGTTTACCCTCGCTCACATTGCCTTAGAGAAGAGTACTGGGTGCCTCGAGAGAAAACTAGGATTAAAACAGGAGTCTCTGGCAAATTAGCGTCAGAGGCAAGGGCAGCCCAAGGACGGTCAGTGGGTAGAGTTAGGAGCAAGGGTTGGGGTCACCTAACCACTGCGCTTCCCTCTCATCCCTGAGGTTTTTTAAGGGAGTGAATGGAATCACCGCGCAAGACGCTTGGCTTATCCTAAATTTCAGACGGGCAACGCTCCCCACCCCCACCCCACTTAGGCGGCAGATGGAGACTCCCTTTGTCCCGTGGAAGCCAGGAGGCCCGGTGGAAGAGAAAATTCCTCTCGGAGGGAACTGGGCGCTGGGAAGCGCGCCCCTCCCGGGCATGCTCAGTAAGCCAGGGCAGGGTTGGGGGCGGGGCGGACTCAAAGTTTTGGACCCAGCACCAGGCTCCTCCCTCCGGCCAGGACCGCGCGGGGACCCGGGACCCGAGCAGTAGGAAGGAGACTCCGTCGCTTGGAAAAGTGGGCGAGTGCTCCGCGTCCCTTGCCCGCCGCGGCTCGGAGTCCGGCGTCGCCGACCTGGCGAGGACCGTGCACGGCGCGGCGGGCCCGGGCCGTGCGCGGCTGCGGGCGGGATGCGGCCGGGCCGCGACCTGAGCGCCCCCGATGGCCCGGGCCGAAGCGGCCTGCAGGAGCGACGCGCGGCTGTCCCTGGGCCGGGAGGCGGTGCGTCCAACGCCCGCGCTGCTGGCCCCCGCCGTGCTGCTGGGCGCCGCGCTCGGCGTCTGCTGCGGCCTCTGGCTTGGCTGCCGCGCGGGCCGCCTGCGGCCCCGGCACCAGGTGGGTCGGTCGAACGGCCGGGGGCGGGGTCCCCACTGGGCCCCGAGGTCCTGGTAGAGCCCGGGGCTCAGCGTCCGCTTGCCGAGTGATCGCGGGCTACGCGTGTAACCCCTCCGGGTCCCGGGTCCCCCTGCAGCTCCTTGAGTGAGCTGGAGGCAGTGATTTCGGGGGCGGGGGTGGGGGTGGGGTAGGCAGGAGGCCATTGTCGTGGGTCGCCTGGAAGACTGCTCCATCCAACTGCTGTGTCATCTAAGGCACGCTGCTGAACTTCTCTGGGCCTCAGATTCCTTGTCTGTGGCAGGAGGAGTTTGGACTCAGATGCTGGCAGAAGGGCCCATCTCGGCCTGATGGACAGGAGGGCTCTGGATTCCGAGCCCCAGTTGTCTACTCCTGCTTATGCTGCTCCCTTGCTGGATGGGTTTCTCTGAGACCCAACTGCCTCATCTACAAGTAGAAACTTTCTGAGCACCTTCTCTTGCCAGCAGGACGCTGCTGGTGTGTGCCTCTCCTGATCCGGGTTAGACACAGCAAGCATGAGCTGGGCGGACCCTGCTCTTGCCCATTTTAAGTTCACAGCCTCACATTACAAGTAAACATTTTATTGCAATTTAGCCTGGCTAGGTCTGTGATAGGGGAAGTGATAATGCTACCATTTCTCGAGCACCAGCATGAAATTGGATGTTGTATGGAAATGCCTGGCATGGAGCAGGCATGCAATAAATTGTAATATGATCACTTTTTTCAGTCCTTGCAGCTTTGATGTCATTTGAGGGATAAAGTGTGGTGGGATCTAAGCTCAGGTAGCTGGTCTTGATGCCCCCAATCCTGTCCCATGTGAAAAGGAGATGAGTTCAGAAGGTGTAAGCACAACTCTTTCACATGCAGGTGAACTTTGGGGGGGTATTTTGCTGCCAAAAGGTGATGGTGTGGTGGGCATTTGGTTATGTATAACTCCAAGCCAATGAGGTAGGGGAACTACCAGTGCCCTCACTTTACAAGATTGAGTCTCAGCAAGGCATTATTGGTCCAGGATCACACAGTGACTCTGTGGTGGAGCTGTGATTTGAAGCCCGGTCTGTCTGAACCCCAAAGCCAGAGCTTTAATCATTTGTTCTCTGATGGGATGGGAGTTAGACTCCCCATTTTGCACCTGAGAAAGCCGAGGCTCAGAGGGGTTACCACATTGTCTGTAGTTACACAGCTGGTCGGTAATGGGCTGCTCAGTCCAAGTGAGGGCGATGGTGGCTCAGACCAGGTTGGTGACAATGGAGGGGACTCCAGCTCCCGGGTGGCATCTAGAGGACTGGTCTTTGCAACAACCTCTTTTCTAAATCGACGCCTTGCCCCGGATCTCTTACCTCTACTCTCAATTTTTAAAATGCACATGTGGTGTGTGCCTCTCCCAATCAGAAACCTCCAGTGACCTTGACTGCCTACCCAGCAACAAGTCCAGTTTCCCTGGCTGAGATTAAGGTGGCTTACCTTGCCGAGGACATCCAGCCCAACACACGCAGGTGCAGGGCCCCCTGCCCATCCTGCTCCCCAGCCACATCAGATGTTCTCCATTTCCCCAGGTGCCTCTGCTTCTGCGTGTTGCTCTCTCTGCCTGCACTGACCTCTCTCTGCCACTTTCTCCTGCCCATCCTTCAGAACCCAGAAAGAAGATTCCTGGATGCCTTAGCTTCCTAAGGCTGCCAAAACAAAAGAGCACAAACTGGGTGACTTAATAGTTTATTGCCCTGCAGTTCTGGAGGCCGGAAGTCCGAACTCAAGGTGTCAGAAGGAACGGGCTCCCGCCAGAAGCTCTCCTGGCTTCTGATATGGCTGGCAATCCTCAGAGAGCCAGTCTCGGCCTCTGTCTTTATGCAGTCATCTTCTCTCTATCCCTCTGTTCCTCTCCCCTTCTTATAAGGACATTAGTCATTCTGGATTAAAAACCCTTCCTACTCTAGAATGACCCCATTTTAACTTACCTAGTTCCATCTGTCACAACTCTATATTCAAATAAGCTCACATTTGTGTGAGGTATTGGGGCTTAAGACTTCAGCATTTCTTTTTGGGGGACACAGTTGAACCCGAACCACCTGGGGAAGGCTTCTCTTACCCTCCTCACTGATCCCGGGGTGCTCTTTGCTCTCCTCGGGTCCAAATCTCACTGCTCATAATTTATCTTGCACAACTTTCCTTTTGTTATTTTTGCTTGTTTTTTTTTTATTTATTCATTAAAATGTGTTTGCATCACCATTGCATACGCATATAATTTAAAATGCTAGTTTTAAGTTTAGTGAAGGTTTGCTAAAGAGAAGCAGCAGGCTCCCAACCCCCACCCACCTCCCACCCCCCAGAAGTCCCCTCTTTGAACCCTTGCAGCTGGTTATTGGTCTTTTATTTCATATTTTTCTAAGCCACATACCTATATGGTTGCCTCTTACGCTTTTGGCTTTAGACAGCATCTGTTTCACTTCCCTCTGCAGAAGGGGAGGGTTTAGCTCTCCTTCCTCCCCTTTAACACAGAGGTGTTCCCTCCCCACACCCGCACCCACACCATTCCCAGGCGGGTGTAGAGTGATTTTGATTAGACCCAGAGTCACTGTTTGCATGTTGAGGATTCTGTAAACATTATTCACCATCAGTCAAGTATCAGTTATGATTTTGATTACTTTTCTTATACATTTTGTTCCCCTCCCTTTCTTTTTTCATTTGCTTAGAGCCTATGTACTTATTCATTTAGCACCAAACTCTCCTCTGTTTCTTTACTTTTCTTTTCCTGACATTTGAATGCATTACCTTTGGGTCAGTTTTATCTTCTTGGAAAAAAAACCTCTTCCAGAACCTTCTGACCTGCTTCTTGAGCTGAGCTCGTTGCTTTCTAAATCACTGCTTCTCAAAATGCGGTCCAGGCCAGCAGCGTGGTTATTTCCAAGGAGCTTGCTAGAAGTGCAGAGTCTGAGGCTCCACACAGACTTATTGGGAGCAGTGGGGTTGACCAAGGCCCCTTGGTGACTTCTGTATTCTTCAGACTTTGAGAAGTGCTGCCCTTTAGGCTTTCACTTGTCACCATCAGGACCTCTAGGGCTGTGATGCTGGGCTCTGCCTCCCCTCTCTCCGGAGTAGGAGGCGGTTTCAGGGACGCTGCGCACTCACCTTTCCTCTCGTGGCTGGAGCGCATCCTCCAGGAGCTTTCTGAGAAAGGAATGAGTGCAACTTTTTTGAGAACTTGTATCTCTGAAAATATCTGTATTCTACCTTTCTACTTATTTTGATTAGATTAGTTAGGTGTGGAATTCCAGGTTGGGAATTTTAAGGTGTTTTTCCATTGTTTTCCAACTTCCATTGTTAATATTGAAAAATCTCATTCTTTTTCTGAGTCCTTATCCTTTGCTGGAAACCCCTTTTTCTTTAGATCCTCTCTAGAATCTTGAGACATCTTTTCTTTGCCTCCCTGTATATGAAATTGTGCTGGAATAGGTCTGGTTGGGATCAGTTTTCACCTATCGTGTTAGGCATGTAGATGGCCCATTCAATTTAGAAACTCAGTTTCTTGATTTCTTTGATAATTCTTTTCCTCGCATATTTTCTGTTGCTTCTTTCAGGAACTCCCGTTATTTTTTACTGTTTAACCGGGCCTCTATCTTACTCTTCCTCTATTTTCCATCTCTTTGTCTTTTGTACTGTGTTTTCTGAGAGACTTTTCTCAATTTTAAAATTGTGTTGAGTTTTAATATTTTTAATCTTGAAGAACATCTTTTTATTCTCAGAATGTTCTATGTATCTAGTGTCTTGTTTTCGTTCTGTGAATGCAGTCTCTCCTCTTATCTCTCAGGATATTTTAGTTACTTGTTTGTCTTAAGGTTTCTTTTCCCGGTTACCTGGGTGATTTTTTTTTGTCTGTTTTGGCTTTTATCTTTCATATTAGAGTTTGTCCTCAATGACTGATGACCCTTGGCTTTATGAATATTTTTAACTGGGAAAGTAAAAAATTGATGCTTATCCTGTGGCATGGGTGGGATTCCCCCTGAGGTCCGTAACCAGGGATGCTGTGGCTGGGTCCTTCCTTGCAGAACTCCTGTGCTGTTGAATTTTGGTTGATAAACAGACAACCACAGAATCCTCTTGTCAAACAACAGCAGGCATTTATTCCCATGCTCACAGGTATGCAGGTTGGCTTAAGGGTCCCAGGCTAGAAAGGCAGTGGCTCTCTGGACACTTTATCCTGGCAGGGGCTGAAAGTCCTGAGAGCGGACCGAGTAAACCCACCCTGAGGCTCAGAACTGAAAGCCAACCACTCGTGCCTATGTTCCATTGGCTAAAGGGCGTCCTAAAGTCAACCCTATCACTGAGGGGGCCCATGGGCTGGGCCAGTGGCATGGGGAAGGGAGTGAGTATTTGCCCAGCAATCATCCAGCCTATTCTCACCTTGAAGTGAGTAGTTTTAGGACTTTTTTCTTAGGCTGTTCAGGTTGTCCAGAGAATGTTCTAGTAGTCTCCTTCCTGGAGAGTAAAACCCTGGATGCCAAGTTTCTGGTAGCCAAATGTTGAAAAGCTGCTGGAAGGCTCAGTTTTCAATATGTCACCGTTCACCTCCCCTGCCATCATTGCTGTGGCCCCAGCACTCCCAGTTGTGCCTCCAGCCCAGAGAGCCTCTAAAGAGCAGGGCTCTAGACATATGTCCAGAAGTGTGGCATGCAGAAAGAAAGGGTGGGCATGCAACTGCCTCCTACGCAGACTTTCAGCCAATCCTCCTGTTTTGAGCCCTACCTTCATTCACACATCCAGTGATACCTGTTTGTATGAGTTCACTGTCACTGTGTAACAAATTACCTTAAATCTTAGTGGCTTGAAACAGCTACCATTTATTTGGACATGATTCTGTGAGTGCGCCATTTGGGCTGGGTGGAGCTGGAAGGCTTGTCCCTGCTTCACGTGGTTCGGGCCAGACTAATTCATACATTCAAGTTTCAGGACAGTAGCGGCAGCTCTCCATGGGGTCCCTTATCCTCCAGCAGACTAGTCCAGCCTTCTTTGTGTGGGGCCAAGTTCCAAGACACTGGATGTTGTGAGACCTCTTAAGGTCCAGTCTTGGAACTCATGTAGTCCATTACTTCTGCCATGTTTTGGTGACCAAAGTATGTGACAAGAGGCCAGCCCATATCCAAGGACTAGGGAAATCTTATGATGGAAGTTGCTGAAAAGAATGTGTGGCTGGTGTGTCTTTTGCAATGACTGCACAATGCACAAATCCTGAGTCTGCCAAAAGATAAGCCACTGGCTCCAGAGTGCTAACCCAGTCTCCTCTCCACCATCCGCATTGTCCAACCACCTTTGGTTCCTGTTGTCTAGGCACTAGTGGGTTTGTCCGTTTTTCCTTTACTGTCATTTCTGTAGGCTTTAGGGAGGGACCAGAGCTCACACATGTGTTCAGGCTTTCATCTTTGACCAGAAGTCTCTGTTTCACTTCTCTGCCTAGTAGTTCTTGCTTACCTTCTGGTTTAGTTTGTAAGCTGCTGGAACACAATATACCAGAAATGGAATGGCTTTTTTAAAGGGGGAAATTTAATAAGTTACAAGTTTACAATTCTAAGCCTATAAAAATGTCCAAACTAAGGCATCCAGGGAAAGGTTGCTTAATTCAAGGAAGGCCGATGGGTCAGGAACACCTCTGTCAGCTGGGAAATCATATGACTGGCATCTGCTGGAGCTCTTGGGCTCCATTGCTTTCAGTCTTTGTTCCTGTTGGGGTTCTTTACTTTGCTTCTCCAGGGATGGCCTTCATTGCTTGGCTTCCCTTGGCTCTGTCCAGGTTCTGGCTTCCTTAACACCTCATGGCAACAACTGTTGGGCTCCAAGCATCTCTGAACATCCATGACTCTGTTCTCCATGTGCCAGCATCTGAGTCAGCTCTACTGTGAAGTTTCTGTCCGCTCTGAGACTTCTGTCATTTCTGACTCTCTGCAAAATGTTTCCTCTTTTAAAGAACTCCAGTAGACTAAACAAGACCCACATGGAGTGGGAAGAGTCACATCTCCATCTAATCAAAAGGTCACACCCACAATTGGGCTTGCCCCATCTCTGTGGAGATAATCTAGCCAAAAGTTTCCAACCTACAGTATTGAATCAGAATTAAAAGAAATGGCTGCCCCTACAAGATTAAACCAGGATTGAAACAGCTTTTCTGGGGTACGTAATAGCTTCAAACCAGCACTCCTTCAAACCTCCATGTTGAGGCCTCAGCTTTGGTGCAGATTTCCTTGACCACTCCCAGGTGGAACTAACCGCTTCGAGCCCATGCTTATACATCTGCCATCTGGTTGACCCCACTCTCTTACTTCTTTTACAATGGGGCAGGCTCAGAATACCAGTAGGGATGCCAGCTCCACCCTCTTTCTAGCTGTGTGACTAGCTTTCTACTTGGCTCTTACTGCCTTGGCTTCCTCCTAGGGTCATGTGAGTCACATGCTTAGGGTAGAGCCTGACACACAGTAAGAGCCCTGGGTCTGAGCTGTCAGCATTTCATACCTGCCTCTGAGACCAGGGCAACAGCTCCTTCCTCATGAGCATCAGATCTGGCTTATCTTGGCATCCTTGAGCCCAACAGTGGAATTGTTACCTGGTAAACATTGGATGAATGTTGGGGATGAAAAAAATGGGGATCAGTACCCCCATTTCACAGATAAGGGAGCAGAGGCTCAAAGAGCCTTAATGACTTGCGCAAGGCCTATGGAGCGGGGTCGAGAAATAGTTCTGAACCAATTTTGTCTGACCTCATGTGGTCCTTTGCCTCTTTGTTCCATCGGCAGGTTTTGTGGAGACTTCCTATAGTCCAAAGAGCCTGCAGGTCTTTTAAGAGAAAAAACTATGTGCTCAGTAAACATTCATGGCATACTGACTTTGATAGCTGGGTCTCGGTCTGGCTCGCTCACTTCTCCATGTCCAGCCACATAGACAGCGTCTTTTTTTTTTTTTTTTTGCATGGGCAGGCCCTGGAAGTCGAACCCGGGTCTCTGGTATGGCAGGCAAGAACTCTGTCTGCTGAGCCACCAGCCTGCCCGACAGTGTCATTTTTGATCTGAATTAATGAGTGAGGTAAAGAGTGTTGAAATACCTGGTGAAACCCTTCTCTGGCTCCAAACCTTGGAGCCACCCCCAGCTCCTCACTTTTTCTTCTACCCCACGCTCCAGGCTGCTGGAAATCCTATTGGTTCTGTCTTCACACTACATGCTGAGTTTGACCCCTTCTTGCCACCCCTGCCTGAGCTGCCATCTGCCCTCAATAGCCTCCTAATGGACCTCCTGCTCTGCCTTTGATGCTGTTCTCCAGCCAGTGCTCAGGGTGGTCCTTTTACAGTCAAATCACCTCACTTCTCTTCTCAAAATGTTCTACTGGTTTCTACTGATACTCAGGGACAAATCCAGAGTCTTATGGTTTATATAGCCTCTTGCCACCATCTGGTCTCATCATCTACCCCCTTCTACCCCAGGGCCCTCCCCATACTCTGCTTCCCTGGACATCCTGAGCATGTGCCTGCCTCTGGGCCTTTGCACATGCTATTCCTCCTCCCTGGAATGTTGTTTCCTGAGATATCTGAATGACTTTCTCCTGTTCTTCAAGCTTCTTCTCAAATGCCACCTTCTCTAAGAGACCTTACCTTCTGTCTTAGTTTCCTATTTCCTTGAGCTGCCATAACAAAGTACCACAGTTTGCATGGCTTAAACCAACAAGGGTTTATTGTCTCACAGTTCAGGAGGCTGAAAGTCCAAATCAAAGTGTGCATTGACAGGGCCATATCTGAAGTCTGTAGGGTGCTCACGGTGGTTTGCAGCAATGCATAACATAGCTCAATCTCTGCCTGTCTTCTCTCTTTGTCTCTCTTCTACTAGCTTCCTTATAAGGACACTGGTTATATTGCTCTGGACTCACTCTAACCCAGTTTGGTCCCATCTGAACTAGTCACAACTTCAAAAATCCTTTGTCCGAATAGGATCACAGTCATGGGACGAGAGGTTAGGGCTTGAACATGTCTTTGGGAGGGGAGGGTCACAGTTCTATCCATAACACCCTCTCATCACTCTCCATTGTCCCAACGTCCATTATTTTTCTCCATGAATTTGTCACTCCTGACATACTATATGTAAATATGTATATTCATATATATATTTGCCTGTTTATTGAGGTCTCTCAAACGTGAGCACCATGACAACAAGGACGTTGTGTGTTTTGTTCATTATTCTGTTCCCACTTTTCAGTACAAGGCTTAGCACATAGTAGAAGCTCCATTTTCAATGACTAAATCAGTGGGAAACCGAGTGATATTTCCTCAGTATCAAAGCCAATCTCCATGGTCAAAGAGGGACTTGATAGGTGTCTCTGGCATGAGAGGACTTTAAATCATTCAATAATTGAAGATTACCTAGGGTCTTTCCTTAAGAATAATCCAACGAAACTATAAAAAATAACAGGAGCATTGGTCTTTATGCGCCATTTCCTGTGCTCAGCGGTGACCTTCTGGGAACTCCCGGGCTAACAGGGGCTGTGGTTCCAGAAGATAACTGGTATGAGCTTTGTTCCAGGGATTACCTGGGCGGCTCCAGGGAGCATTCTCAGGAAGGCGGCCTCTGGACAGTGCTGAGGGATGGGTAGTGGTCTCCGGTGGGCACAGGAGGAGCGGCGCTGCCACAGATGGCCTGGTGCCACCAAGAGCTCAGCGATGACAAACCAGCTGCTGACGGTGGAGAGGTGGGTCACTGGCCTTCCAGGAGGGGCCAGGCTGGCTGACGCCTGTTGTGTTTTACCCCTTCGGCTCTTAGAAAGATGATGCTCAGAGTCTGCTCAACAATCTGGAGTCCGACGTGCACACTCCCTCAGAAACTGACTCCCCACCACGGAGGCGGAAGAGAGAGGCGCCGACCTCAAAGGAAGAAGGGGCGCTGGACGTAAGCTTTGTGTTTGTGTTTGTTCTCCAGGGTGTAGGTTGGATGCTGTATGTCCCACCTGGTGGCACAGTTGTCACACAGACAAACCTCTGACAGATAGTTTTCCAAATTCACTTCTATATTGAGGTCCAATTTACCTGCGGTGAAATGCACAGATTTTGAGTTTACACTTGATGAGTTTTGACACCCATGTAACTGATACCCCAATTAGGAGCACCACAATCACCCAGAATGTTCCTTGGTGCCCCTTTTGGGTCTGTTCCACCCTTCCCAGAGGCAGCCACTGCTGGGATTTCCACCACCATAGATTCACTTTGCTTGTTCTACAACTTTATAAAGTAGACTCTTGAGCTCTTTGGTGCCTGCATTCTCTCAACATTGTGCCTTGGAGATGTATCTGTGTGGTTGTGTGTGTTAATATTTCACCTCTTCTAATTGCCCAGTAGTGTTCCATTGTGAGTGTTTGCTTATCTGTGCACCAATTAATGGGCATTTGAGTTAATGGACTGGTTGTTTCCAGTATTTGACTATTATGAATGCGGCTGCTATGAACATTTGTGTATAAGTCTAATTGTTTTCATTCTGCATTTATTTATGGATTGATTTTTATGAGCAACTTTGTATTTTCTCAGTGCACCTATTATAAAAATCTAGGACAGCTCATCAGGAGCAGACCCTTATCCATCTCTGCAAACTCATTCCCTTCTAACTCTCCCTCTTGTTCACCAGGGAACACTGGTATTGTTTTTGGAAATGACCCATTTTTTCCCATCTTAGAAACTTAGGACTGTCTGACCCTCCTTGGAGTGCTCTTTCCCCAGCCCCAGGCTCCTTACCTGGGAGACGCAGCACCTCCTGGGAGAGGTTGTCTCTGTTCACCCCTTGTTTGTATCTTTTATCATAGCCTGACCTTGGGGTCTTCTCTTTCTTCTTGGGGTTGTTTTAACTTTTTAGTTTGAAATACTATCAAACTTACAGGACAGTTGCAAAAGTAATAAAAAAACCCACAGAGACTTCTGCTATACCCTCACTCCCGCCCCACCCCAGATACTCAGATCCACCATTTCTTGCCGCGTTTTCCATATCATTCTTTCTATCCATCTGTCCCACTCTCTGTCTGCCATCTATCTACTTATCAATCCGTTTTCTGATCACTTGAGTATAAGTTGTATACCTCATGCTCCTTGAACACTTACTGTTGCCATGTACATTTCGTAGGAGCAAGGATATTCACTTATGTAACCATCTTAAGTGTATCATCAAGTTCAAGAAATTTAATGTTGATAAAAAGCATACAGTATATATTCCAGTGTTTTCATATGTCCAAATAATGTCCGTTTGAGCCTTTCTCCTTCTTTGTTAGAACCCATCCAGGAACATGTATTACATTTAGTTCTCATTATAATATCTTTCTTCTTTTTTAATAATGGAAATATATATATGCATCGTAAATTTTCGCATCTCAGCTACTACAAAGCATACCATTCAGTGGTATTAATCACATTCACAATATTTTGGTACCACAACCGCCTTTCGGTACTAAAACTTTTTCCCCTCTCCCTACACAGAAACTGTACACTCATTATGCATGAACTCCCCATTCTTTCTGCCTCCCGTGCCCCCGGCAACCTGTACTCTACTTTCTGTCTCTCTGAGCTTGCATATTCCCTGTTATTTTCTTTGTAGTTGCCATGTGGCTTAAGTTTAACATCCTAAATCTCTAACATTCTTATTTGCTATGCTAACAATTTAATTTCAGTAGTATACACACTATGTTCCTATGCCCTCTGTCTCATCACCTGTATGTAGTTCTTGTCACAATTCCCATCTTTATATGTTCTGAGTCCAAAACCACAGATTTATTGTTACATATTATGCATTTACATTTTAGATCCTTTAGGAAATAAATAGAAAACCAGCTGCAGGGCATTTTCAGTTTATATAAATTCATATATAAATGAATTCATATTCAATTCATATATAAATTCATCAGGCTATTCTGTACTTACATATTAATTTTTCCTTTCTGATATACTGCAATAAAAAGTTTAAAAAATGTTTAAAAAGTGAGCTACAAACCAAAAATATGATAATATGGACATTTCTGTTTACCCCTGTTGTTACCCTTACTGGAGACCCTGATTTTCTCATGTGACTTCAGTCTATTGTCTTGTCCTTTCCTTTCAATCTGCACGACTCTTTAGCATCTCTTGCTGGGCCAGTCTAGTGGTGACAACTCCCTCAGCTTTAGTTTATCTGGGAATGTCTTCATCTCTCCTTTGTTTTAGAAAGGCAGTTTGCCACTTATAGAATTTTTGGTTAGCAATCTTTTTTTGCTTTTCATACTTTAAATTTATCATCTACTCCTTCTTGCCTCCATGGTTTATAATGCAAAATCGGCACTTAATCTTATTGATGAAGTTATGTAACATATTGCTTATCTCTCCTGGCTTTCAGAATTCTCTTTATCTTTGGCATTCATCCATTTGATTATGATATGTCATGGTGTAAGTCTATTTGGGCTTATCCTGTTTGGAGTTTGTTGAGCATCTTGATATATATTGATGTATTTATTAGATTTGGGAAGTTTTCAGCTATTATTGCTTTGAATATTATCTCTGCCCCTTTCTCTCTTTCTTCTCTTTTTGCGATTCCCACAATATTTGTATTAGTGTACCTGATGGTATTCCACAGGCTCCTCAGGTTTGTTCACTTTTCTTCATTCTTTATTCTTTCTGCTTCACACACTGAATGATTTCAGTTGTCTTACCTTCAGAGTTCTCTAATTCTTTCTTCTCCCATCTCCAATCTGCTATTGAACCCTTCTAGAGAATTTTAAATTTCTGTTATTGTGATCTTCAGCACAATTGGGTTCCTTTTCATAATTTCCATCTCTCTAATTCTTTTCATGTTCATCTGTCATCTTTCTGATTTCCTTTAGTTCTTTGTCCATGTTTTCCATTAGCTTTTTGAGCATATCTAGGGCCATTTTTTAAACATTTTTTAGCATGAAATTTAACATATATATAAAAAAGCAATACCTTTCAAAGTATATCGTTACAAGTAGTTGTAGAACAGATTTCAGAGTTTGGTATGGATCGCAGTTCCATAATTTTAGGTTTTGCCTTCTAACTGCTCCAAGAGCTAGAGACTGGAAGAAATATCAGTATAATGATTCAGCAATCATACTCATTTGTTAAGTTCTATCTTCTCTGTTACAACTCCTCCTTCTCCTTTGGTACTTCCCCCAATCTTTAGGGGTGTTTGGGCTATGCCCATTCTCACTTTTCATGTCAGAAAAGGATGTTGATAATGTGGGATGGGGGATGGAAGTAGTTGATGTTCTTGGAGAAGTTGCCACTCTGAATTTCAGAACTTACCTGGCCTAGGAACCCATCTAGAGGTTGTAGGTTTCTGAAAAGTTAGCTTAGTGTGTGTAAGTTTATAGAATCTCAGATAAAGTCCTAGGTGTTCTTTAGCGTTGACAGGAGTGGTTGGGGTTTGACTAGCAGTAACTAGCTCAAGCTAGCATAAGAGTAGCATCCAGAATAGCCTCTCGATTCTGTGTGAACTTTCTTAGCCACTGATACCTTATTTTGTTACATTCCTTTTTCCCTTTTTGGTCAGGAAAGCATTGTTGATCCCATGGTGCCAGGGTCGGGCTCATACCGGGGAGCCATGTCCCACATTTCAAGGGAGCCCTTCACACCTGAATGTCGTGTCCCACATAGGAGAGAGGGCACTGATTTTCCTTGCAGAGTTGGGCTAAGAGAAAGAGAGGCCACATCTGAGCAACAAAAGAGGTTTTCTGGAAGTAACTCTTGGGCATAACTATAAGTAGACTTACCTTCTCTGCTGCAGAAATAGGTTTCACAAGAGCAGGCCTCAAGATCAAGGTCTTGGTCTGTGGACTTGGGAGCCCCTAACGTTTGAAACAGTATCTGAGGCTGGTGGTAAAGGTCAATAGTTCCATATTTTTTCTTCCTTTCCCCAAAGAACTTTGCCAGTATTTTTACATTATCTGTTCAGCATACGCTGGGATGTATCTGGCATTACATTAAGCTATACAGAATGACAAGCCCTCATTCCCATTCTAGGCTCCATGTGTTTGGGTTGTTTAAATGAATTATCCAGACAGGTTGAGTTAGATTATGTGCTGCAGAAAATTTAGGTTTGGGATAATCTAAACCTCTCCTTCTTTGGTTTCATATAGTAGGTGAAATTCTAAAATACCAAGAATGTCATCCTTACCCCTGTGTCCTGATTTAACTCAGTTCTGATCCAGTTGGCTTTGTTCTTATCTCTGGTTGAAGCCTGACCTCTTTTTCGGTTTCTTTAACAGTTGTGGTATGTGACAGTGCTGACTTTCCGAGCTGCAGAACTCCAGCTCTGAGTCTTAGGTGTCACACAGGGAACCAAAGTTCCAGGGAGACACCAGGTTATACACATATAACGTAGCATCTCAAAACCGAGAAATAACATTTATAGCTGCGTACTAAATGTGACTACTATAAGAGCTTACAATCTAGGCCCCAGTTTTCTTCTAAGTATTTTCTAAAAGAGACCGTACAATATTTGTTCTTTTGTTTCTGTCTTACTTTTGCACCATATAATATCCCCAAGGTTTGTTCACCTCATTGCATGCCTCACAACTTTGTTTTGTAGCCACACAACATTCCATCATATGTAGACACCACTGTTTGGCCTTCTACTTCTCAGTCAGTGTATCCTTCAGACACCTGCTTCCATTGGGCATCATGGATAATGTCCAAAGTCAACTATCCATGTCTCACATTATCCTCACTTGGTTGTACAGTCATCAACATTCTCAATTTTAGACAATTTTTGTTACACCAAAGAGAAAAATAACCGATAAGTCCACTCTCACCAAATAGAAGAACCAAACCTCCCCTTAACTCTTGTCCTGTCCCCCCACCCCGATCATTTACCCCTGGCATCGCTGTGGTACAGTTGATGTCCTGCTGTTGAACATAGACCATAGCATGCAATAGTGTTTCCCCAAAACTCCTCTATTATCTAGTCTTTTTCCAAGATTCATACCTTTGGAGTAGTTCATATAAGAACTTATTTATAGTTGTAGTGTTAATCAGTGTGATACATGGCTTTATAAATCCCTTTCAGTTATGTTCACCTTCAATATGGCAGTATTACTTATAGATGCACTAATGAACTGCCTTCACCTCTATCTAATTCCTTACATTCAATCTCATTAGCTAGCCATTCACCTATGTCTAGCTTCTTTGTCTCTCTAGATCCCCTAGATTCTTAAGTACTGCCATTTAAAAAAAATCTGTGTGTAGTATATCCCAGGTCTGATCCTCCTCAGAGATGATTTCTAGTGCTTTAATCTCCTTCACCTGTGTCATCACCTCTGGTTTCTTTGTATGTTTTGTAACCTTCTGTTGAAATCTGGACATTTTTATATTTCAATGTGTTATTTCTGTAATTTCAACTCTGAGGTGTCTGTTCCTTAAGCTTGTATCCAGCTAGTGTTACGACGGGGTCCTCCTTCAGAAAAAAACTAACAACAACAAAAAGGAACAAAAGAAAACAAAAACACCTTTACAAGTTTGCCCTTTGACCTGTACAAGTGCTCTCATTCAGGGCTTAGCCGTACGATGAGTTTAAAGAGTAGCTCCAGACCACAGTGTAGGGGCTTCCCTGACTCCTCTGCACATGCGTGTTGTCTTGGGCAAGGGCCATATAATTTTGAAAGTCCCCTCTTCTCTAGGAAACCATTTCCTTACAGTTTAGGGACTTTATGTCCTTCAGTTGGCAGTTTCTTGTCCTGGGTGGCACAGCTTGACAGTTGACCCACAGTATTCTCTAGGAGAGCTCTGTATGCCGTGTCAACACATATCTGGGGATCTCAGGCTACCACCAGGCCATGTGGGTCACTTGCTCCCAGTATGTGCTCAGGGACTACTCTGCTCCCTTTCGGCCCAGGACGGCTCTGTGCCGAGCCAGTCAGGTGTGGCAGAGGGGCTAGCGAGGGTGCCATGGGCTCCTACTGCTTTTATATATTCTTTTCGTTGGCTAGTGAGGGTGCCATGGGCTCCTACTGCTTTTATATATTCTTTTCGTTGTTGTTTTTGGCATAGGCAGGCTCTGGGAATCGAATCCGGCATGGCAGGTGAGAATTCTGCCACTGAGCCACCATCGCACCGCCCAGGATCCTGCTACTTTTAAATGGTCTTTTTCTTAAGTCAGTGCTCGCCCTGTACTGTAGTGCTTTACCCGTTCTCTAGAATTTTCTGCCAGTTCTGGGTGAAGGTGGGGGGTTTGCAGGTCCCTAAAGCATCTCACGCCACCATTTTATTCAGAGTCAGGCCTGTCTTCTTTCTTTTTTTCTTTCTGTCTTCTTTCTTCTTTTTTATGTTCTTAAGCTGATATTTCTGTGTGGGAGTGCTGGGCCTCTGGCAGAGCTGTAAAAGCTGGAGGCTATGAGTGTGCCCACTCTTTCCTTACTGGTACCCTCTCCGTCCTGCCCTGAACCTACTCCCTGCATGAACTGTGCAGGTGGAAAGGCTGTTTGTCCCAACATTATGACATTCCACCGCTTCCTGGTCTCCCAGAAAGTACTACGGACTTCAGCCATTCAGCCTCACCTTCCCAAAACCTATATGTCCTTTGAACAGGAAAAGATGAAACAAATCTTTTTGAGCACCTATGGGTGCCCAGCAGTTTCACACACATCATTTGTGGGCAGTGTGAACACACATGTGAGTCGCCTCTCGTAATTCTCTCAGCAACCCCATGAGGTAGATCTTATTTTTATGACTGTTTTCCAAAAGGGGAAACTGAGGCTCGGGCAGGTAGGTTGTTTCCCCCTGGCTGGACACAGCCGAGCTGGGATTGGCACCTGTGCCCAAGCGGGGCCTTTTCCTTTGTACCCCATACCCTCCAGTGCATGCGGCCACCTGCAGTGGCCTCAGCTCACCGTGGAAGCAAAGCGCCCTGGTGTGTTAAAACAGATGTCACCAAAACATTTGAATCAAAAGGGATGCACTTCCAGTCACACTGAAAAACCAGCTCTAGAACATCACCCTCTGCCTGTACTTCCCAAAGTTTCTTCACCT